>NW_027461249.1:0-172783 GCF_030463565.1 Pelecanus crispus
CATCAGCCTCAAACCTGTCGCCACCAGGTTGCCCTGACACTCATCCTTGCTTTTTGTGCCTCGCTCTCATTACTAAAGCTTCGGGCTCTGTCTCGTCTCTGCCCTTCTCTCACTCTCAAAATGCCCCTCACATCAGCCCCAGTTAGGGTTAGGGTTAGGGTTAGGATTACGGTTAGGGTTAGGGTTAGGGTTAGGGTTAGGGTTAGGGTTAGGATTACGGTTAGGGTTAGGGTTAGGGTTTGGGTTAGGTGTTAGGTGTTAGGAGTTAGGGTTAGGGTCTCACACTTCAGCCACTCTCTTGTGTGCATTGCATCAGCTCCCTTGTTGCAGCAACCCTTCCGACTTCATCACTCGCAGTTCAGACATTGTCTCATCTCCGCCCTTCATTTGCTCCCTCATCTGCACTGCGTCAGGGTTAAGGTTAGGGTTAGGGTTCGAGTTAGGGTTAGGGTTATGGTTAAGTGTAGTGTTAGGGGTTAGGGTTAGAGTTAGGGATAGGGGTTTGAGTTAGGTTTAGGGCTAGGGTTAGGTTTAGGGAGTTAGGGTTAGGTTAAGGAGTAGTGTTAGAGTTAGAAGTTAGGGTTAGGGTAGGGGTTAGGGTTAGGGGTTGGGGGTTAGGGTTAGGGTTTACGGTTAGGGATAGAGTTAGGCTGAGGGTTAGGGTCGTTAGGGTTAGGGTTAGGGTTACGATCATTAGGGTCATTAGGGTTAGGGTTAGGGCTAGGGTTAGTGTTAGGGTTAGGGTCAGGGTTAGAGTTACGTTTAGGGGTTAGGGTTAGGGTTAGGGTTCTGGGTTAGGATTTGGGGTTACAGTTAGGATGAGGGGTTAGGATTTGGGGTTCGGCTTAGGGTTAGGGTTAGGGGTTGGGGGTTAGGGTTAGGGTTTATGGTTAGGGATAGAGTTAGGCTTAGAGTTAGGGTCGTTAGGGTTAGGGTTAGGGTTACAATCGTTAGGGTCGTTAGGGTTAGGGTTAGGGTTAGGGCTAGGGTTAGTGTTAGGGTTAGGGTCAGGGTTAGAGTTAGGTTTAGGGGTTAGGGTTAGGGTTCGAGGTTAGGATTTGGGGTTAGGGTTAGGATTAGGGGTTAGGATTTGGGGTTAGGCTTAGGGTTAGGGTTAGGGTTAGGGGTTACGTTTAAGGTTCAGGGTCAGGCTTAGCTTTAGGGTTAGATTTAGGGATAGGGCTTAGGATTTGGGGTTGGGGTTAGGGTTAGGGTTAAGGTTAGGGGTTACGTTTAAGGTTCAGGGTTAGGCTTAGCTTTAGGGTTAGATTTAGGGATAGGGCTTAGGATTTGGGGTTGGGGTTAGGGTTAGGGTTAGGAATCAGGGTTAGGCTTAGGTTCAGAATTACAGTTAGAGGGTAGGATTTGTGGTTACGGTTAGGGTTAGATTTTGTGGTTAGGGTTAGGCTCATTAGGGTTAGGGTTATCATGATTTAGGATTAAGGTTAGGGTTACGGGTTAGGGTTAGGGTTTAGGTTTAGTGTTAAGGTTAGGGTTAGCGTATAGACTTTGGGGTTAGGTTTACGGTTAAGGGTTGGTTTACGGTACAGGTTTAGGGATCAGGTTTAGGGCTAGGGTTAGAATTAAGGATAGGGGTTTGGATTTGGGGTTAGGGTTAGGGTAGGGTTAATGGCAAGGGTTAGGGATTCAGGGTTCAGGTTAGGGTAGAGGGTTTAGGGTTAGGGTTACTATTAGGCTTGGGGTTTAGGTGTTGGGTTAGGGTTAGGGTTTCGGGTTAGGTTTAGGGTTTAGGGTTAGGGGTTAGGGTTGAGGAGTTAAGGTTAGTGTTGGGGTTAGGGATAGGTTTTAGTGGTAGGGGCTGGGGTTTAGGCGTTGGGGTTAGGATTAGGGTAAGGGATCAGGCTAAGGTTTAGGGTTAGGGTTAGTGTTAGGTTTAGATTTTAGGGATAGGGTTTAGGGTTAGTGTTAGGGGTTCGGGATTAGGGATAGAGTTAGGGTTAGAGTTAGGTTTAGGGTTAGGGTTAGGGTTAGGGTTAAGGTTAGTGTTAAGCATTAGGTTTAGGGGATAGGGTCAGTGTTAGGGGATAGGGTTAGGGTGAGGGTTAGGGTTAAGGTTAGGGTTAGGGTTAGGGTCATTAGGAATAGAGTTAGGTTTAGTGTTTAGGGTTAGGGTTTGGGTTTGGGTTACGGTTAAGATTAGGGTTAGGGTCATTAGGTTTAGGATTAGTTTTAGGGTTAGGGTTAGGTTTAGGGTTAGTGTTAGGGTTACGGTTAGGGGTAGGGCTTTTGGGGTTAGGATTTGGGTTACACTTCGGGTTGGGGGTTAGGGTTAGGGTTAGGGCTTAAGGTTAGGGTTAGGTTTAGGGTTTGGTTTTAGGTTATCGTTAGGGTTAGGTTTAGGGTCATTAGGGTTTGGGTTAGGGTTAGGGTCATTGGGGTTAGGCTTAGGGCTAATGGTTAAGTTTAGGATTATGTTTAGGGTTAGGGTTAGGGGTTAGGGTAGTGTTAGGGATCAGGATTAGAATTTAGGTTAGGGTTAGGGTCAGTGTTAGGGTTAGGGTTAGGGTTATTAGGGTTAGGGTTAGGGTTAGGGGTTAAGTTTAGGATTAGATTTAGGCTTAGGGTTAGGGGTTAGGGTTAGGGTTAGCGATCGGGATTAGGATTTGGGCTTAGCGTTAGGGTTCAGGTTAGGGTGAGGTGTTAAGATTAGGATGAGTGGTTAGGGTTAGGGTTAGGGCCATTAGGGTTAGGGTTAGGTTTAGGGTTACGGTTAGGGGTAGAGTTAGGGTTAGGGTTTAGGGTTAGGGTTATGGTTAGTGGTTATGGTTATGGTTAGGGTTAGGGTTAGGGTTAGGGTTAGGTTTAGGGGATAGGGTCAGTGTTTGGGGATAGGGTTAGTGTGAGCATGAGATTTAAGGTTAGGGTTAGGGTTAGGGTTAAGTTTACGGGTTGGGGTTACTGTTAGGGTTAGGGTTAGGGTTATGAGGGTTAGGTTTAGGATTAGGGCTTGGCTTAATGTTAGGGTGAGAGTTAGCGTTAGGTTTAGGGGTTAGGGTTAGGGTTAGCGGGTTAGGGTTTGGGTTAGCTTTATTGTTTGGATTAATTTTAGGGTTAGGGTTAGGTTTCAGCTTAACATTTGGGTTACATTTAGCATTAGTGGATGGTGTTCGGGTTAGTGTTAGGGTTATGTTCATTAGTATTAGGGTTAGGGTTAGGGTTACGTTTAGGGTTCGGTTTATGATTAGGGTTAGGGTTAGGGTTAGGGGTTAGGGTTAGGTTTAGTGGTTAGTGTTCGGCTTAGGGTTAGGATTAGGTTCATTAATATCAGGGTTAGGGTTAGGGTTACGTTTAGGGTTCGGTTTATGATTCGGGTTAGTATGAAGTGATAGGGTCAGTGTTAGGGTTAGGGTTAGGGGTTAAGTTTAGGAGTAGATTTAGGCTTAGGGTTAGGGGTTAGGTTTAGGGTTAGGGATCGGGATTAGGATTTGGGTTTAGTGTTAGGGTTCGGCTTGGGGTTAGGGGTTAGGATTAGGATTAGTGGTTAGGGTTAGGCTTAGGGTTAGGGCCAATAGGGTTAGGGTTAGGGTTAGGGTTAGGGTTAGGGTTAGGGTTAGGGTTAGGGTTAGGGTAAGGGGTTAGGGTTTAAGGTTAGGGTTAGGGTTAGGGGTTAGGGTAAGTGTTAGGGATCGGGATTAGGATTTAGGTTAGGGTCAGTGTTAGGGTTAGGGTTAGGGGTTAAGTTTAGGATTAGATTTAGGCTTAGGGTTAGGGGTTAGGTTTAGGGTTAGGGATCGGGATTCGGATTTGGGGTAAGCGTTAGGGTTCGGCTTGGGGTGAGGTGTTAGGATTAGGATTAGTGGTTAGGGTTAGGCTTAGGGTTAGGGCCAATAGGGTTAGGGTTAGGGTTAGGGTTAGGGTTAGGGTTAGGGTTAGGGTTAGGGTTTAGGGTTTGTGTAAGGGTTAGGTTTAGGGGATAGGGTCATTGTTAGGGGATAGGGTTAGTGTGAGTGTTATGGTTAAGTTTAGGGTTAGTGTTTGGGATACGGTTCGGATTAGGGTTAGGGACATTAGGGTTAGGGTTAGCGTTAGGGTTAGGGGTTAGCGTTAGGGTTAGGGGTTAGTGTTAGGTTTAGGGTTAGTGTTAGGGTTAGGGTTAGGGTTAGGGGTTAGGGTTTAGGGTTAGGGTTAGGGTTAGGGGTTAGGGTAAGTGTTAGGGATCGGGATTAGGATTTAGGTTAGGGTCAGTGTTAGGGTTAGGGTTAGGGGTTAAGTTTAGGATTAGATTTAGGCTTAGGGTTAGGGGTTAGGTTTAGGGTTAGGGATCGGGATTCGGATTTGGGGTAAGCGTTAGGGTTCGGCTTGGGGTGAGGTGTTAGGATTAGGATTAGTGGTTAGGGTTAGGCTTAGGGTTAGGGCCAATAGGGTTAGGGTTAGGGTTAGGGTTAGGGTTAGGGTTATGGCTAGAGTTAGGGTTAGGGTTAGGGTTACGGTTTAAATTTAGGATTACGTTTATGCTTAGGGTTAGGGTTAGGGTTTAGGGTTAGTGTATGGGTTAGGGTTAGGGGATACGGTCACTTTTAGGGGATAGGGTTAGGGTGAGCGTGGGGGTTAAGGGTACAGTTAGGGGTAGGGTAAGTGTTAGGGTTAAGGTTAGTGTAAGACTTAGGTTTAGGGGATAGGGTCAGTGTTAGGGTATAGGGTTAGGGTTAAGGTTAGGGTTAGGGTTAGGGTTAGGTTTAGAGTTAGGGTTAGGTTCAGGATACAGTTTGGTTTAGGGTTAGGTTCATTAGGATTAGGTTTAGGGTTAGGATTAGGGTTAGGGTTAGGCATAGGGTTAGGGTTAGGGTTTGGGTTAGGTTTAGGATTAGGGTTAGGGTCTTTAGGGTTAGGGTTACTGGGTAGGGTTAGGTTTAGGGCTAGTGGTGTAGGGGTAGGGGTAGGGTTAGGGTTAAATTTAGGGTTAGGGTTAAGGTTAGGATTAGTGCTTACATTTATGGTTAGGGTAAGGGTCTGGGTTCAGGTTAGGACAAAGTTTAGGGTCATTAGGCTACGGGTTATGGGGTAGGGTTAGTTTTAGTGTTAGGGTTTAGGTGTAGGGTTAGGGTTAGCGTTAAGTGTGGGGTTAGGGTTAGGATTAGGTTAAGGCTTAGGGGTAAGTGTTAGGTTAAGGTTTAGGGTTAGGTGTTAGGGTTAGGTTTCGGGATTGGTTTAGGGTTAGGGTTAGCGTTCGGCGGTTACTGGTTTGGGTTAGGTTTAGGGTTAGGATTATGGTTAGGTTTACGGCTTAGGGTTAGGGTTAGGTTTACGGGTTAGGGTTAGGGGTTAGGTTTAGGGGTTAGGGTTCGCGATCGGGTTACGGTAAGGGTTAGGGTTTGGGGGTTAGTGGTTAGAGTTAGGGTTAAGGTTAGGGGTTAGGGTTAGGATTACTGTTTAGGTTTAGCTCTAGGGGTTACGGTTATGATTAGGGTTAGGGTCATTTGGGTTATCGTTATTGTTAGGGTAAGTGTTAGACTAACATTTAGGGTTATTAGTGTTAGGGTCATTAGGGTTAGGGTTAGGGCTGGGGTTATATTTAGGTTTAGGTTAGGGTTAGTTTTAGGGTTAGGGATCGGGATTAGGATTTGGGGTGAGTATTACGGTTCGGTTTAGGGTGAGATATTAGGATTAGGGTTACTGGTTAGGGTTACGGTTTGGTTTAGGAGTTAGCATTAGTGTTAGAAGATAGGCTTAGGGTTAGGTTTAGCCTTAGGGTTAGCCTTAGGGTTGCGATCAGGGGTTGGGGGTTAGAGTTTAGGGTTAGGGTTAGGGTTCAGCTTAATGTGAGGGTTAGGGTTAGGGTTGGGGGTTAGGGTTCAGGTTAATTTGAGGGTTAGATTTAGGGTTAGGGTTAGGAGTAGGGTTTAAGGTTAGGGGTTAGGGTTAGGGGTTGGCGTTAGGGTTGGGGTTGGTGTTAGTGATTAGGGTTAGGGTTAGGTCTAGGGCAAGGGTTAGGGGTAGGGTTAGGGTTAGGGTTAGTTTCGGGATACGGTTTGTTATATGGTTACGTTCATTAGGATTAGGTTTAGGGTTAGGGTTAGGGTCTTTAGGGTTAGGGTTACTGAGTAGGGTTAGGTTTAGGGTTAGTGGTTAGGGGTCGGGTTAGTGTTAGCGTTTAGTGTTATGGTTAGGGTTACTGTTAGGGGCTTACGGTTAGGGTTAGGGTTATATATAGGGTTTGGGATTTGTGTTAGGGTTAGGGTTAGGTTTAGGGCTAAGGGTTACGCTTAGGTTTCGGGTTGGCGTTTCCCAAAGCGAAACGTCCAGCGATTTTTTTTTTTTCCCCACAGGAGAGCCGTAAGGCCTTATGTGCTGTTGCTGGTCCTCACCGTCCCTCGCCAGCGCTTTCACAGGCAAACGCACTCTGGGCATCTGCCCTGGCCTTGCCTCCTAGCGCACGCGCATCCTCAAGCTCACTCTCGCTCTCGGCACACACCAGCTCCCAAAGTGCCAAGCGTCCAGCGATTTCTCCGCACGAGAGCTGTAAGGGCTTAAGTGCTGTTGCTGCTCCTCACCTTCCCTTGCCTTTTGTTTCACAGCCGTCCGCGCTGTTCACAGTGAAAGCGCTGGCAAGAGAAGGTGAGGAGGAGCAAGGAAGGGAAAGCCCTGCTGGCACCTGCGGTGCGGGAGAATCCGCTGGACGTTTGCACTTCGGGAGCGGGGCGTGCCAAGGTTTAGCGTGACCTTGAGAACGTGCTTTCGAAGCGCCTGGGGGAAAGGCAAGCGCAGTTCACCGTCGTGCGTTTCGCTGTAGAAGCGGTGGCGAGGGACGGTGAGGCGGAGCGAGAGCGTTCCGTCCCGGCACCTTGGCCGCGGGAGAAATGGCTGGCCGTTTGGCAGTGTCGGAGCAGGGCTCTGCCGTTCACGGCAAGAACAGCGAGTGTCGGCTCTGATAGAAGGCTGAGCGAGCCCGGAGCCCCAGTGTGTGTTTTCGGCTGTGAAAGCGCTGGCAAGAGAAGGTGAGGAGGAGCAAGGGCTTTCCATGCTGGCACTTTGGCTGTGGGAGAATTCGCTGGCCGTCGGCGGTGTGGCAGCGGGGCTGTGCCACTCGCAACAGCGACACAGAGTGTTGGTACCGGGACGAGGTGGGCAAGCACGGAGCGGCCAGTGTGTTCTGGCCGTGAAAACGGTGGCAAGGGAAGGTGAGGAGCATCAACAGCACTAAGCCCTTAGAGCTCTGGTGTGGGAGAGACATCGCTGCACGTTGGCGCCTTTGGGAGCTGGCGTGTGCCGAGAGTGAGCGTGACCTTGGGAGCGTGTACTCCGAGTGCCTGGGGGAAAGGCACGTGCGGTTCCCCGTAGCGCGTTTCACTGTGAAAGTGCTGGCAAGACAAGGGAAGGAGAGGACGAACAAGAGCGCTGAGTGCTGGTGCCTTTGCTGGGGGCGAAATGGCTGGCCCTTTGCGGTACGGGAGCTGGGCTCTGCCTATCGCACACAGCGGCGCTGCGGGGCTTGCTTAGCTCCTAACACTGCCATCGCTCCCTGTCACTGTCGCGATCGGCAGAGCCCTGCTCCGACACTGCCAAACGGCCAGCCATTTCTCCCGCGGCCAAGGTGCCGGGACGGAACGCTCTCGCTCCGCCTCACCGTCCCTCGCCACCGCTTCTACAGCGAAACGCACGACGGTGAACTGCGCTTGCCTTTCCCCCAGGCGCTTCGAAAGCACGTTCTCAAGGTCACGCTAAACCTTGGCACGCCCCGCTCCCGAAGTGCAAACGTCCAGCGGATTCTCCCGCACCGCAGGTGCCAGCAGGGCTTTCCCTTCCTTGCTCCTCCTCACCTTCTCTTGCCAGCGCTTTCACTGTGAACAGCGCAGACGGCTGTGAAACAAAAGGCAAGGGAAGGTGAGGAGCAGCAACAGCACTTAAGCCCTTACAGCTCTCGTGCGGAGAAATCGCTGGACGCTTGGCACTTTGGGAGCTGGTGTGTGCCGAGAGCGAGAGTGAGCTTGAGGATGCGCGTGCGCTAGGAGGCAAGGCCAGGGCAGATGCCCAGAGTGTGTTTGCCTGTGAAAGCGCTGGCGAGGGACGGTGAGGACCAGCAACAGCACATAAGGCCTTACGGCTCCCCTGTGGGGAAAAAAAAAAAGTCGCCGGATGTTTCGCTTCGGGAGTGGGGCGTGCCAAGGTTTAGCGTGACCTTGAGAACGTGCTTTCGAAGCGCCTGGGGGAAAGGCAAATGTACTTCACCGTCGTGCGTTTCGCTGTAGAAGCGGTGGCGAGGGACGGTGAGGCGGAGCGAGAGCGTTCCGTCCCGGCACCTTGGCCGCGGGAGAAATGGCTGGCCGTTTGGCAGTGTCGGAGCAGGGCTCTGCCGAGCGCGACAGTGACAGGGAGCGATGGCAGTGTTAGGAGGAGCTCTTGCTGTTTCTGACCTTCCCTTGCCAGTGCTTTCACAGCCAAACATACACTAAGAATCTCCCCTTGCCTTGCATCCCACCACTCCCAAGACACATTCGCAAGCTCACTCTCACTCTCGCCACAGACCAGCTCACAACCTGAAAACGTCCAGCCATGTTTCCCTCTTAATATCTCTAAAGGCTTAGAGCTCTTGCTGGTCCTCACCTTCCCTTGAAACCACTTTCACAGCCAAACTCACACTGAGCATCTGCCCTTGCCTTACCTCCCAGCACTCCCAAGACACATTCTCAAGCTCACTCTCACTCTCGCCACAGACCAGCTCACAAAGTTAAAACATACAGCCATTTCTCCCACACCAGAGCTCTAAGGGCTTAGAGCTCTTGCTATTTCTGACCTTCCCTTGCCAGTGCTTTCACAGCCAAACATACACTAAGAATCTCCCCTTGCCTTGCCTCCCACCACTCCTAACACACATTCTCAAGCTCACTCTCACTCTCGGCACAGACCAGCTCACAACCTGAAAACGTCCAGCCATTTCTCCCACTTAATATCTCTAAGGACGTGGAGCTCTTGCTGCTCCTCACCTTCCCTTGCCACCGCTTTCACAGCCAAACTCACACCGAGCACCTGCCCTTGCCGTAACACCCAGCACTCCCAAGACACATTCTCAAGCTCATTCTCACTCTCGCCACAGACAAGCTCACAACCTGAAAACGTCCAGCCATGTTTCCCTCTTAATATCTCTAAGGGCTTAGTGCTCTTGCTGGTCCTCACCTTCCCTTGCCAGCGCTTTCACAGCCAGACAGACACTGCGGATGTACTCTTGCCTTGCCTCCCAGCACTCTCAAGACACATTCGCAAGCTCACTCTCACTCTTCGCACAGACCAGCTCACAAAGTGCAAACATGCAGCCATTTCTCCCACACCATAGCTCTAAGGCCTAAGAGCTGGTGCGGTATTCAACTGCCCTTCCCACCGCACTCACAGCCAGACACCCCCCTGGCATCTCCCCTTGCCTTGCCTCCCAGCACTCTCAAGACACATTCTCAAGCTCACTCTCACTCTCGGCACAGACCAGCTCCCAAAGCGCAACCGTCCTGCCATTTCTGCCACAGCAGAGCTTTAAGGCATTTTTGTTGATGCTGGTCCTCACCTTGCCTTGCCAGCGCTTTCACACCCAGGCAGACACTGAGCATCTGCCCTTGCCTTGCCTCCCAGCACTCTCAAGACACATTCTCAAGCTCACTCTCACTTTTGGTAGATCCCAGCTCCCAACTTGCAAATGTCCAGCCATTTCTCCCACGCCAGAGCTCTAAGGGCTTAGTGCTCTTGCTTGTCCTCACCTTGCCTTGCCAGCGCTTTCACAGACAAACTAACACGCAAGTTCTTCCTTTGCCTTGCCTCCCACCACTCCTAACACACATTCTCAAGCTCACTCTCACTCTCGGGGCACAAACCAGCTCACAAAGTGAAAATGTCCAGCCATTTCTCCCACTTAATAACTCTAAGGACTTGGAGCTCTTGCTGGTCCTCACCTTCCCTTCCCACCGCTTTCACAGCCAAACACACCCTGAGCACCTGCCCTTGCCTTACCTCCCAGCACTCCCAAGACACATTCTCAAGCTCACTCTCACTCGCGCCACGGACCTGCCCACAACCTGAAAAAATCCAGCCATTTCTCCCACACCAGAACTCTAAGGGCTTAGAGCTGGTGCTGTTTCTGACCTTCCCTTGCCAGTGCTTTCACAGCCAAACATACACTAAGAATCTCCCCTTGCCTTGCATCCCACCACTCCCAAGACACATTCTCAAGCTCACTCTCACTCTCGGCACAGACCAGCTCACAACCTGAAAACGTCCAGCCATGTTTCCCTCTTAATATCTCTAAAGGCTTAGAGCTCTTGCTGGTCCTCACCTTCCCTTGAAACCACTTTCACAGCCAAACTCACACTGAGCATCTGCCCTTGCCTTACCTCCCAGCACTCCCAAGACACATTCTCAAGCTCACTCTCACTCTCGGCACACACCAGCACACAAAGTTAAAACATACAGCCATTTCTCCCACACCAGAGCTCTAAGGGCTTAGAGCTCTTGCTGTTTCTGACCTTCCCTTGCCAGTGCTTTCACAGCCAAACATACACTAAGAATCTCCCCTTGCCTTGCCTCCTACCACTGCCAAGACACATTCGCAAGCTCACTCTCACTCTCGGCACAGACCAGCTCACAAAGTTAAAACATACAGCCATTTCTCCCACACCAGAGCTCTAAGGGCTTAGAGCTCTTGCTGTTTCTGACCTTCCCTTGCCAGTGCTTTCACAGAAAAACATACACTAAGAATCTCCCCTTGCCTTGCCTCCTACCACTGCCAACACACATTCGCAAGCTCACTCTCACTCTCGGCACAGACCAGCTCACAAAGTTAAAACATACAGCCATGTTTCCCTCTTAATATTTCTAAGGGCTTAATGCTCTGGCTGGTCCTCACCTTCCCTTGCCAGCACTTTCACACCCAGACAGACACTGCGGATGTACTTTTGCCTTGCCTCCCAGCACTCTCAATACACATTCGCAAGCTCACTCTCACTCTTCGCACAGACCAGCTCACAAAGTGCAAACATGCAGCCATTTCTCCCACACCAGAGCTCTAAGGCCTAAGAGCTGGTGCTGTATTCAACTGCCCTTCCCACCGCACTCACAGCCAGACACCCCCCGGGCATCTCCCCTTGCCTTGCCTCCCACCACTCCCAAGACACATTCTCAAGCTCACTCTCACTCTCGGCACACACCAGCACACAAAGTTAAAACATACAGCCATTTCTCCCACACCAGAGCTCTAAGGGCTTAGAGCTCTTGCTGATTCTGACCTTCCATTGCCAGTGCTTTCACAGCCAAACATACACTAAGAATCTCCCCTTGCCTTGCCTCCTACCACTCCCAAGACACATTCTCAAGCTCACTCTCACTCTCGGCACAGACCAGCTCACAAAGTTAAAACATACAGCCATGTTTCCCTCTTAATATTTCTAAGGGCTTAATGCTCTTGCTGGTCCTCACCTTCCCTTGCCAGCACTTTCACACCCAGACAGACACTGCGGATGTACTTTTGCCTTGCCTCCCAGCACTCTCAATACACATTCGCAAGCTCACTCTCACTCTTCGCACAGACCAGCTCACAAAGTGCAAACATGCAGCCATTTCTCCCACACCATAGCTCGAAGGCCTAAGAGCTGGTGCTGTATTCAACTGCCCTTCCCACCGCACTCACAGCCAGACACCCCCCTGGCATCTCCCCTTGCCTTGCCTCCCACCACTCTCAATACACATTCTCAAGCTCACTCTCACTCTCGGCACACACCAGCTCACAAAGTTAAAACATACAGCCATTTCTCCCACACCAGAGCTCTAAGCGCTTAGAGCTCTTGCTGATTCTGACCTTCCCTTGCCAGTGCTTTCACAGCCAAACATACACTAAGAATCTCCCCATGCCTTGCCTCCTACCACTGCCAAGACACATTCTCAAGCTCACTCTCACTCTCGGCACACACCAGCTCACAAAGTTAAAACATACAGCCATTTCTCTCTCACCAGAGCTCTAAGCGCTTTAGCTCTTGCTGATTCTGACCTTCCCTTGCCAGTGCTTTCACAGCCAAACATACACTAAGAATCTCCCCTTGCCTTGCCTCCTACCACTGCCAAGACACATTCGCAAGCTCACTCTCACTCTCGGCACACACCAGCTCACAAAGTTAAAACATCCAGCCATTTCTCCCACACCACAGCTCTAAGGGCTTAGAGCTCTTGCTGTTTCTGACCTTCCCTTGCCAGTGCTTTCACAGCCAAACATACACTAAGAATCTCCCCTTGCCTTGCCTCCTACCACTGCCAAGACACATTCGCAAGCTCACTCTCACTCTCGGCACACACCAGCTCACAAAGTTAAAACATACAGCCATTTCTCCCACACCACAGCTCTAAGGGCTTAGAGCTCTTGCTGTTTCTGACCTTCCCTTGCCAGTGCTTTCACAGAAAAACATACACTAAGAATCTCCCCTTGCCTTGCCTCCTACCACTGCCAACACACATTCGCAAGCTCACTCTCACTCTCGGCACAGACCAGCTCACAAAGTTAAAACATACAGCCATGTTTCCCTCTTAATATTTCTAAGGGCTTAATGCTCTTGCTGGTCCTCACCTTCCCTTGCCAGCACTTTCACACCCAGACAGACACTGCGGATGTACTTTTGCCTTGCCTCCCAGCACTCTCAATACACATTCGCAAGCTCACTCTCACTCTTCGCACAGACCAGCTCACAAAGTGCAAACATGCAGCCATTTCTCCCACACCATAGCTCGAAGGCCTAAGAGCTGGTGCTGTATTCAACTGCCCTTCCCACCGCACTCACAGCCAGACACCCCCCTGGCATCTCCCCTTGCCTTGCCTCCCACCACTCCCAAGACACATTCTCAAGCTCACTCTCACTCTCGGCACACACCAGCTCCCAGTGTTAAAACATACAGCCATTTCTCTCTCACCAGAGCTCTAAGCGCTTAGAGCTCTTGCTGTTTCTGACCTTCCCTTGCCAGTGCTTTCACAGCCAAACATACACTAAGAATCTCCCCTTGCCTTGCCTCCTACCACTGCCAAGACACATTCGCAAGCTCACTCTCACTCTCGGCACACACCAGCTCACAAAGTTAAAACATACAGCCATTTCTCCCACACCAGAGCTCTAAGGGATTAGAGCTCTTGCTGATTCTGACCTTCCATTGCCAGTGCTTTCACAGCCAAACATACACTAAGAATCTCCCCTTGCCTTGCCTCCTACCACTCCCAAGACACATTCTCAAGCTCACTATCACTCTCGGCACAGACCAGCTCACAAAGTTAAAACATACAGCCATGTTTCCCTCTTAATATTTCTAAGGGCTTAATGCTCTTGCTGGTCCTCACCTTCCCTTGCCAGCACTTTCACACCCAGACAGACACTGCGGATGTACTTTTGCCTTGCCTCCCAGCACTCTCAATACACATTCGCAAGCTCACTCTCACTCTTCGCACAGACCAGCTCAGAAAGTGCAAACATGCAGCCATTTCTCCCACACCATAGCTCTAAGGCCTAAGAGCTGGTGCTGTATTCAACTGCCCTTCCCACCGCACTCACAGCCAGACACCCCCCGGGCATCTCCCCTTGCCTTGCCTCCCACCACTCCCAAGACACATTCTCAAGCTCACTCTCACTCTCGGCACAGACCAGCTCACAAAGTTAAAACATACAGCCATTTCTCCCACACCAGAGCTCTAAGCGCTTAGAGCTCTTGCTGATTCTGACCTTCCCTTGCCAGTGCTTTCACAGCCAAACATACACTAAGAATCTCCCCATGCCTTGCCTCCTACCACTGCCAAGACACATTCTCAAGCTCACTCTCGGCACACACCAGCTCCCAGTGTTAAAACATACAGCCATTTCTCTCTCACCAGAGCTCTAAGCGCTTAGAGCTCTTGCTGATTCTGACCTTCCCTTGCCAGTGCTTTCACAGCCAAACATACACTAAGAATCTCCCCTTGCCTTGCCTCCTACCACTGCCAAGACACATTCGCAAGCTCACTCTCACTCTCGGCACACACCAGCTCACAAAGTTAAAACATACAGCCATTTCTCCCACACCACAGCTCTAAGGGCTTAGAGCTCTTGCTGTTTCTGACCTTCCCTTGCCAGTGCTTTCACAGCCAAACATACACTAAGAATCTCCCCTTGCCTTGCCTCCTACCACTGCCAAGACACATTCGCAAGCTCACTCTCACTCTCGGCACAGACCAGCTCACAAAGTTAAAACATACAGCCATTTCTCCCACACCAGAGCTCTAAGGGCTTAGAGCTCTTGCTGTTTCTGACCTTCCCTTGCCAGTGCTTTCACAGAAAAACATACACTAAGAATCTCCCCTTGCCTTGCCTCCCAGCACTCTCAAGACACATTCGCAAGCTCACTCTCACTCTCGGCACAGACCAGCTCACAAAGTTAAAACATACAGCCATGTTTCCCTCTTAATATTTCTAAGGGCTTAATGCTCTTGCTGGTCCTCACCTTCCCTTGCCAGCACTTTCACACCCAGACAGACACTGCGGATGTACTTTTGCCTTGCCTCCCAGCACTCTCAATACACATTCGCAAGCTCACTCTCACTCTTCGCACAGACCAGCTCACAAAGTGCAAACATGCAGCCATTTCTCCCACACCATAGCTCTAAGGCCTAAGAGCTGGTGCTGTATTCAACTGCCCTTCCCACCGCACTCACAGCCAGACACCCCCCTGGCATCTCCCCTTGCCTTGCCTCCCACCACTCCCAAGACACATTCTCAAGCTCACTCTCACTCTCGGCACACACCAGCTCCCAGTGTTAAAACATACAGCCATTTCTCTCTCACCAGAGCTCTAAGCGCTTAGAGCTCTTGCTGATTCTGACCTTCCCTTGCCAGTGCTTTCACAGCCAAACATACACTAAGAATCTCCCCTTGCCTTGCCTCCTACCACTGCCAAGACACATTCGCAAGCTCACTCTCACTCTCGGCACACACCAGCTCACAAAGTTAAAACATACAGCCATTTCTCCCACACCAGAGCTCTAAGGGATTAGAGCTCTTGCTGTTTCTAACCTTCCCTTGCCAGTGCTTTCACAGCCAAACATACACTAAGAATCTCCCCTTGCCTTGCCTCCTACCACTCCCAAGACACATTCTCAAGCTCACTCTCACTCTCGGCACAGACCAGCTCACAAAGTTAAAACATACAGCCATGTTTCCCTCTTAATATTTCTAAGGGCTTAATGCTCTTGCTGGTCCTCACCTTCCCTTGCCAGCACTTTCACACCCAGACAGACACTGCGGATGTACTTTTGCCTTGCCTCCCAGCACTCTCAATACACATTCGCAAGCTCACTCTCACTCTTCGCACAGACCAGCTCACAAAGTGCAAACATGCAGCCATTTCTCCCACACCATAGCTCTAAGGCCTAAGAGCTGGTGCTGTATTCAACTGCCCTTCCCACCGCACTCACAGCCAGACACCCCCCGGGCATCTCCCCTTGCCTTGCCTCCCACCACTCTCAATACACATTCTCAAGCTCACTCTCACTCTCGGCACAGACCAGCTCACAAAGTTAAAACATACAGCCATTTCTCCCACACCAGAGCTCTAAGCGCTTAGAGCTCTTGCTGATTCTGACCTTCCCTTGCCAGTGCTTTCACAGCCAAACATACACTAAGAATCTCCCCATGCCTTGCCTCCTACCACTGCCAAGACACATTCTCAAGCTCACTCTCACTCTCGGCACACACCAGCTCCCAGTGTTAAAACATACAGCCATTTCTCTCTCACCAGAGCTCTAAGCGCTTAGAGCTCTTGCTGATTCTGACCTTCCCTTGCCAGTGCTTTCACAGCCAAACATACACTAAGAATCTCCCCTTGCCTTGCCTCCTACCACTGCCAAGACACATTCGCAAGCTCACTCTCACTCTCGGCACACACCAGCTCACAAAGTTAAAACATACAGCCATTTCTCCCACACCATAGCTCTAAGGGCTTAGAGCTCTTGCTGTTTCTGACCTTCCCTTGCCAGTGCTTTCACAGCCAAACATACACTAAGAATCTCCCCTTGCCTTGCCTCCTACCACTGCCAAGACACATTCGCAAGCTCACTCTCACTCTCGGCACACACCAGCTCACAAAGTTAAAACATACAGCCATTTCTCCCACACCAGAGCTCTAAGGGCTTAGAGCTCTTGCTGATTCTGACCTTCCCTTGCCAGTGCTTTCACAGAAAAACATACACTAAGAATCTCCCCTTGCCTTGCCTCCCAGCACTCTCAAGACACATTCGCAAGCTCACTCTCACTCTCGGCACAGACCAGCTCACAAAGTTAAAACATACAGCCATGTTTCCCTCTTAATATTTCTAAGGGCTTAATGCTCTTGCTGGTCCTCACCTTCCCTTGCCAGCACTTTCACACCCAGACAGACACTGCGGATGTACTTTTGCCTTGCCTCCCAGCACTCTCAATACACATTCGCAAGCTCACTCTCACTCTTCGCACAGACCAGCTCACAAAGTGCAAACATGCAGCCATTTCTCCCACACCATAGCTCTAAGGCCTAAGAGCTGGTGCTGTATTCAACTGCCCTTCCCACCGCACTCACAGCCAGACACCCCCCTGGCATCTCCCCTTGCCTTGCCTCCCACCACTCCCAAGACACATTCTCAAGCTCACTCTCACTCTCGGCACACACCAGCTCCCAGTGTTAAAACATACAGCCATTTCTCTCTCACCAGAGCTCTAAGCGCTTAGAGCTCTTGCTGATTCTGACCTTCCCTTGCCAGTGCTTTCACAGCCAAACATACACTAAGAATCTCCCCTTGCCTTGCCTCCTACCACTGCCAAGACACATTCGCAAGCTCACTCTCACTCTCGGCACACACCAGCTCACAAAGTTAAAACATACAGCCATTTCTCCCACACCACAGCTCTAAGGGCTTAGAGCTCTTGCTGTTTCTGACCTTCCCTTGCCAGTGCTTTCACAGCCAAACATACACTAAGAATCTCCCCTTGCCTTGCCTCCTACCACTCCCAAGACACATTCGCAAGCTCACTCTCACTCTCGGCACAGACCAGCTCACAAAGTTAAAACATACAGCCATTTCTCCCACACCAGAGCTCTAAGGGCTTAGAGCTCCTGCTGTTTCTGACCTTCCCTTGCCAGTGCTTTCACAGAAAAACATACACTAAGAATCTCCCCTTGCCTTGCCTCCTACCACTGCCAAGACACATTCGCAAGCTCACTCTCACTCTCGGCACAGACCAGCTCACAAAGTTAAAACATACAGCCATGTTTCCCTCTTAATATTTCTAAAGGGCTTAATGCTCTTGCTGGTCCTCACCTTCCCTTGCCAGCACTTTCACACCCAGACAGACACTGCGGATGTACTTTTGCCTTGCCTCCCAGCACTCTCAATACACATTCGCAAGCTCACTCTCACTCTTCGCACAGACCAGCTCACAAAGTGCAAACATGCAGCCATTTCTCCCACACCATAGCTCTAAGGCCTAAGAGCTGGTGCTGTATTCAACTGCCCTTCCCACCGCACTCACAGCCAGACACCCCCCGGGCATCTCCCCTTGCCTTGCCTCCCACCTCTCTCAATACACATTCTCAAGCTCACTCTCACTCTCGGCACAGACCAGCTCACAAAGTTAAAACATACAGCCATTTCTCCCACACCAGAGCTCTAAGCGCTTAGAGCTCTTGCTGATTCTGACCTTCCCTTGCCAGTGCTTTCACAGCCAAACATACACTAAGAATCTCCCCATGCCTTGCCTCCTACCACTGCCAAGACACATTCTCAAGCTCACTCTCACTCTCGGCACAGACCAGCTCACAAAGTTAAAACATACAGCCATTTCTCCCACACCAGAGCTCGAAGGGCTTAGAGCTCTTGCTGATTCTGACCTTCCCTTGCCAGTGCTTTCACAGCCAAACATACACTAAGAATCTCCCCTTGCCTTGCCTCCTAGCCCTGCCAAGACACATTCGCAAGGTCACTCTCACTCTCGGCACACACCAGCTCACAAAGTTAAAACATACAGCCATTTCTCCCACACCACAGCTCTAAGAGCTTAGAGCTCTTCCTGATTCTGACCTTCCCTTGCCAGTGCTTTCACAGCCAAACATACACTAAGAATCTCCCCTTGCCTTGCCTCCTACCACTGCCAAGACACATTCGCAAGCTCACTCTCACTCTCGGCACACACCAGCTCACAAAGTTAAAACATACAGCCATTTCTCCCACACCAGAGCTCTAAGGGCTTAGAGCTCTTGCTGATTCTGACCTTCCCTTGCCAGTGCTTTCACAGAAAAACATACACTAAGAATCTCCCCTTGCCTTGCCTCCTACCACTGCCAAGACACATTCGCAAGCTCACTCTCACTCTCGGCACAGACCAGCTCACAAAGTTAAAACATACAGCCATGTTTCCCTCTTAATATTTCTAAGGGCTTAATGCTCTTGCTGGTCCTCACCTTCCCTTGCCAGCACTTTCACACCCAGACAGACACTGCGGATGTACTTTTGCCTTGCCTCCCAGCACTCTCAATACACATTCGCAAGCTCACTCTCACTCTTCGCACAGACCAGCTCACAAAGTGCAAACATGCAGCCATTTCTCCCACACCATAGCTCGAAGGCCTAAGAGCTGGTGCTGTATTCAACTGCCCTTCCCACCGCACTCACAGCCAGACACCCCCCTGGCATCTCCCCTTGCCTTGCCTCCCACCACTCCCAAGACACATTCTCAAGCTCACTCTCACTCTCGGCACACACCAGCTCCCAGTGTTAAAACATACAGCCATTTCTCTCTCACCAGAGCTCTAAGCGCTTAGAGCTCTTGCTGTTTCTGACCTTCCCTTGCCAGTGCTTTCACAGCCAAACATACACTAAGAATCTCCCCTTGCCTTGCCTCCTACCACTGCCAAGACACATTCGCAAGCTCACTCTCACTCTCGGCACACACCAGCTCACAAAGTTAAAACATACAGCCATTTCTCCCACACCACAGCTCTAAGGGCTTAGAGCTCTTGCTGTTTCTGACCTTCCCTTGCCAGTGCTTTCACAGAAAAACATACACTAAGAATCTCCCCTTGCCTTGCCTCCTACCACTGCCAAGACACATTCGCAAGCTCACTCTCACTCTCGGCACAGACCAGCTCACAAAGTTAAAACATACAGCCATTTCTCCCACACCAGAGCTCTAAGGGCTTAGAGCTCTTGCTGTTTCTGACCTTCCCTTGCCAGTGCTTTCACAGAAAAACATACACTAAGAATCTCCCCTTGCCTTGCCTCCCAGCACTCTGAAGACACATTCGCAAGCTCACTCTCACTCTCGGCACAGACCAGCTCACAAAGTTAAAACATACAGCCATGTTTCCCTCTTAATATTTCTAAGGGCTTAATGCTCTTGCTGGTCCTCACCTTCCCTTGCCAGCACTTTCACACCCAGACAGACACTGCGGATGTACTTTTGCCTTGCCTCCCAGCACTCTCAATACACATTCGCAAGCTCACTCTCACTCTTCGCACAGACCAGCTCACAAAGTGCAAACATGCAGCCATTTCTCCCACACCATAGCTCTAAGGCCTAAGAGCTGGTGCTGTATTCAACTGCCCTTCCCACCGCACTCACAGCCAGACACCCCCCTGGCATCTCCCCATGCCTTGCCTCCCACCACTCTCAATACACATTCGCAAGCTCACTCTCACTCTCGGCACAGACCAGCTCACAAAGTTAAAACATACAGCCATTTCTCCCACACCAGAGCTCTAAGCGCTTAGAGCTCTTGCTGATTCTGACCTTCCCTTGCCAGTGCTTTCACAGCCAAACATACACTAAGAATCTCCCCATGCCTTGCCTCCTACCACTGCCAAGACACATTCTCAAGCTCACTCTCACTCTCGGCACACACCAGCTCCCAGTGTTAAAACATACAGCCATTTCTCTCTCACCAGAGCTCTAAGCGCTTAGAGCTCTTGCTGTTTCTGACCTTCCCTTGCCAGTGCTTTCACAGCCAAACATACACTAAGAATCTCCCCTTGCCTTGCCTCCTACCACTGCCAAGACACATTCGCAAGCTCACTCTCACTCTCGGCACACACCAGCTCACAAAGTTAAAACATACAGCCATTTCTCCCACACCACAGCTCTAAGGGCTTAGAGCTCTTGCTGATTCTGACCTTCCCTTGCCAGTGCTTTCACAGAAAAACATACACTAAGAATCTCCCCTTGCCTTGCCTCCCAGCACTCTCAAGACACATTCGCAAGCTCACTCTCACTCTCGGCACAGACCAGCTCACAAAGTTAAAACATACAGCCATGTTTCCCTCTTAATATTTCTAAGGGCTTAATGCTCTTGCTGGTCCTCACCTTCCCTTGCCAGCACTTTCACACCCAGACAGACACTGCGGATGTACTTTTGCCTTGCCTCCCAGCACTCTCAATACACATTCGCAAGCTCACTCTCACTCTTCGCACAGACCAGCTCACAAAGTGCAAACATGCAGCCATTTCTCCCACACCATAGCTCTAAGGCCTAAGAGCTGGTGCTGTATTCAACTGCCCTTCCCACCGCACTCACAGCCAGACACCCCCCTGGCATCTCCCCTTGCCTTGCCTCCCACCACTCCCAAGACACATTCTCAAGCTCACTCTCACTCTCGGCACACACCAGCTCCCAGTGTTAAAACATACAGCCATTTCTCTCTCACCAGAGCTCTAAGCGCTTAGAGCTCTTGCTGATTCTGACCTTCCCTTGCCAGTGCTTTCACAGCCAAACATACACTAAGAATCTCCCCTTGCCTTGCCTCCTACCACTGCCAAGACACATTCGCAAGCTCACTCTCACTCTCGGCACACACCAGCTCACAAAGTTAAAACATACAGCCATTTCTCCCACACCACAGCTCTAAGGGCTTAGAGCTCTTGCTGTTTCTGACCTTCCCTTGCCAGTGCTTTCACAGCCAAACATACACTAAGAATCTCCCCTTGCCTTGCCTCCTACCACTCCCAAGACACATTCGCAAGCTCACTCTCACTCTCGGCACAGACCAGCTCACAAAGTTAAAACATACAGCCATTTCTCCCACACCAGAGCTCTAAGGGCTTAGAGCTCCTGCTGTTTCTGACCTTCCCTTGCCAGTGCTTTCACAGAAAAACATACACTAAGAATCTCCCCTTGCCTTGCCTCCTACCACTGCCAAGACACATTCGCAAGCTCACTCTCACTCTCGGCACAGACCAGCTCACAAAGTTAAAACATACAGCCATGTTTCCCTCTTAATATTTCTAAAGGCCTTAATGCTCTTGCTGGTCCTCACCTTCCCTTGCCAGCACTTTCACACCCAGACAGACACTGCGGATGTACTTTTGCCTTGCCTCCCAGCACTCTCAATACACATTCGCAAGCTCACTCTCACTCTTCGCACAGACCAGCTCACAAAGTGCAAACATGCAGCCATTTCTCCCACACCATAGCTCTAAGGCCTAAGAGCTGGTGCTGTATTCAACTGCCCTTCCCACCGCACTCACAGCCAGACACCCCCCGGGCATCTCCCCTTGCCTTGCCTCCCACCTCTCTCAATACACATTCTCAAGCTCACTCTCACTCTCGGCACAGACCAGCTCACAAAGTTAAAACATACAGCCATTTCTCCCACACCAGAGCTCTAAGCGCTTAGAGCTCTTGCTGATTCTGACCTTCCCTTGCCAGTGCTTTCACAGCCAAACATACACTAAGAATCTCCCCATGCCTTGCCTCCTACCACTGCCAAGACAGATTCGCAAGCTCACTCTCACTCTCGGCACACACCAGCTCCCAGTGTTAAAACATACAGCCATTTCTCTCTCACCAGAGCTCTAAGCGCTTAGAGCTCTTCCTGTTTCTGACCTTCCCTTGCCAGTGCTTTCACAGCCAAACATACACTAAGAATCTCCCCTTGCCTTGCCTCCTACCACTCCCAAGACACATTCGCAAGCTCACTCTCACTCTCGGCACACACCAGCTCACAAAGTTAAAACATACAGCCATTTCTCCCACACCACAGCTCTAAGGGCTTAGAGCTCCTGCTGTTTCTGACCTTCCCTTGCCAGTGCTTTCACAGAAAAACATACACTAAGAATCTCCCCTTGCCTTGCCTCCTACCACTGCCAAGACACATTCGCAAGCTCACTCTCACTCTCGGCACACACCAGCTCACAAAGTTAAAACATACAGCCATGTTTCCCTCTTAATATTTCTAAGGGCTTAATGCTCTTGCTGGTCCTCACCTTCCCTTGCCAGCACTTTCACACCCAGACAGACACTGCGGATGTACTTTTGCCTTGCCTCCCAGCACTCTCAATACACATTCGCAAGCTCACTCTCACTCTTCGCACAGACCAGCTCACAAAGTGCAAACATGCAGCCATTTCTCCCACACCATAGCTCTAAGCGCTTAGAGCTGGTGCTGTATTCAACTGCCCTTCCCACCGCACTCACAGCCAGACACCCCCCGGGCATCTCCCCTTGCTTTGCCTCCCACCACTCTCAATACACATTCTCAAGCTCACTCTCACTCTCGGCACAGACCAGCTCACAAAGTTAAAACATACAGCCATTTCTCCCACACCAGAGCTCTAAGCGCTTAGAGCTCTTGCTGATTCTGACCTTCCCTTGCCAGTGCTTTCACAGCCAAACATACACTAAGAATCTCCCCATGCCTTGCCTCCTACCACTGCCAAGACACATTCGCAAGCTCACTCTCACTCTCGGCACACACCAGCTCACAAAGTTAAAACATACAGCCATTTCTCCCACACCACAGCTCTAAGGGCTTAGAGCTCTTGCTGTTTCTGACCTTCCCTTGCCAGTGCTTTCACAGAAAAACATACACTAAGAATCTCCCCTTGCCTTGCCTCCTACCACTGCCAAGACACATTCGCAAGCTCACTCTCACTCTCGGCACACACCAGCTCACAAAGTTAAAACATACAGCCATTTCTCCCACACCACAGCTCTAAGGGCTTAGAGCTCTTGCTGTTTCTGACCTTCCCTTGCCAGTGCTTTCACAGCCAAACATACACTAAGAATCTCCCCTTGCCTTGCCTCCTACCACTGCCAACACACATTCGCAAGCTCACTCTCACTCTCGGCACAGACCAGCTCACAAAGTTAAAACATACAGCCATGTTTCCCTCTTAATATTTCTAAGGGCTTAATGCTCTTGCTGGTCCTCACCTTCCCTTGCCAGCACTTTCACACCCAGACAGACACTGCGGATGTACTTTTGCCTTGCCTCCCAGCACTCTCAATACACATTCGCAAGCTCACTCTCACTCTTCGCACAGACCAGCTCACAAAGTGCAAACATGCAGCCATTTCTCCCACACCATAGCTCTAAGGCCTAAGAGCTGGTGCTGTATTCAACTGCCCTTCCCACCGCACTCACAGCCAGACACCCCCCGGGCATCTCCCCATGCCTTGCCTCCCACCACTCTCAATACACATTCTCAAGCTCACTCTCACTCTCGGCACAGACCAGCTCACAAAGTTAAAACATACAGCCATTTCTCCCACACCAGAGCTCTAAGCGCTTAGAGCTCTTGCTGATTCTGACCTTCCCTTGCCAGTGCTTTCACAGCCAAACATACACTAAGAATCTCCCCATGCCTTGCCTCCTACCACTGCCAAGACACATTCTCAAGCTCACTCTCACTCTCGGCACACACCAGCTCCCAGTGTTAAAACATACAGCCATTTCTCTCTCACCAGAGCTCTAAGCGCTTAGAGCTCTTGCTGTTTCTGACCTTCCCTTGCCAGTGCTTTCACAGCCAAACATACACTAAGAATCTCCCCTTGCCTTGCCTCCTACCACTGCCAAGACACATTCGCAAGCTCACTCTCACTCTCGGCACACACCAGCTCACAAAGTTAAAACATACAGCCATTTCTCCCACACCACAGCTCTAAGGGCTTAGAGCTCTTGCTGATTCTGACCTTCCCTTGCCAGTGCTTTCACAGAAAAACATACACTAAGAATCTCCCCTTGCCTTGCCTCCTCCCAGCACTCTCAAGACACATTCGCAAGCTCACTCTCACTCTCGGCACAGACCAGCTCACAAAGTTAAAACATACAGCCATGTTTCCCTCTTAATATTTCTAAGGGCTTAATGCTCTTGCTGGTCCTCACCTTCCCTTGCCAGCACTTTCACACCCAGACAGACACTGCGGATGTACTTTTGCCTTGCCTCCCAGCACTCTCAATACACATTCGCAAGCTCACTCTCACTCTTCGCACAGACCAGCTCACAAAGTGCAAACATGCAGCCATTTCTCCCACACCATAGCTCTAAGCGCTTAGAGCTGGTGCTGTATTCAACTGCCCTTCCCACCGCACTCACAGCCAGACACCCCCCGGGCATCTCCCCTTGCCTTGCCTCCCACCACTCTCAATACACATTCTCAAGCTCACTCTCACTCTCGGCACAGACCAGCTCACAAAGTTAAAACATACAGCCATTTCTCCCACACCAGAGCTCTAAGCGCTTAGAGCTCTTGCTGATTCTGACCTTCCCTTGCCAGTGCTTTCACAGCCAAACATACACTAAGAATCTCCCCATGCCTTGCCTCCTACCACTGCCAAGACACATTCGCAAGCTCACTCTCACTCTCGGCACACACCAGCTCACAAAGTTAAAACATACAGCCATTTCTCCCACACCAGAGCTCTAAGGGCTTAGAGCTCTTGCTGTTTCTGACCTTCCCTTGCCAGTGCTTTCACAGAAAAACATACACTAAGAATCTCCCCTTGCCTTGCCTCCTACCACTGCCAAGACACATTCGCAAGCTCACTCTCACTCTCGGCACAGACCAGCTCACAAAGTTAAAACATACAGCCATTTCTCCCACACCAGAGCTCTAAGGGCTTAGAGCTCTTGCTGTTTCTGACCTTCCCTTGCCAGTGCTTTCACAGAAAAACATACACTAAGAATCTCCCCTTGCCTTGCCTCCCAGCACTCTCAAGACACATTCGCAAGCTCACTCTCACTCTCGGCACAGACCAGCTCACAAAGTTAAAACATACAGCCATGTTTCCCTCTTAATATTTCTAAGGGCTTAATGCTCTTGCTGGTCCTCACCTTCCCTTGCCAGCACTTTCACACCCAGACAGACACTGCGGATGTACTTTTGCCTTGCCTCCCAGCACTCTCAATACACATTCGCAAGCTCACTCTCACTCTTCGCACAGACCAGCTCACAAAGTGCAAACATGCAGCCATTTCTCCCACACCATAGCTCTAAGGCCTAAGAGCTGGTGCTGTATTCAACTGCCCTTCCCACCGCACTCACAGCCAGACACCCCCCTGGCATCTCCCCTTGCCTTGCCTCCCACCACTCCCAAGACACATTCTCAAGCTCACTCTCACTCTCGGCACACACCAGCTCCCAGTGTTAAAACATACAGCCATTTCTCTCTCACCAGAGCTCTAAGCGCTTAGAGCTCTTGCTGATTCTGACCTTCCCTTGCCAGTGCTTTCACAGCCAAACATACACTAAGAATCTCCCCTTGCCTTGCCTCCTACCACTGCCAAGACACATTCGCAAGCTCACTCTCACTCTCGGCACAGACCAGCTCCCAGTGTTAAAACATACAGCCATTTCTCCCACACCACAGTTCTAAGGGCTTAGAGCTCTTGCTGTTTCTGACCTTCCCTTGCCAGTGCTTTCACAGCCAAACATACACTAAGAATCTCCCCTTGCCTTGCCTCCTACCACTCCCAAGACACATTCGCAAGCTCACTCTCACTCTCGGCACACACCAGCTCACAAAGTTAAAACATACAGCCATTTCTCCCACACCAGAGCTCTAAGGGCTTAGAGCTCCTGCTGTTTCTGACCTTCCCTTGCCAGTGCTTTCACAGAAAAACATACACTAAGAATCTCCCCTTGCCTTGCATCCTACCACTGCCAAGACACATTCGCAAGCTCACTCTCACTCTCGGCACACACCAGCTCACAAAGTTAAAACATACAGCCATGTTTCCCTCTTAATATTTCTAAGGGCTTAATGCTCTTGCTGGTCCTCACCTTCCCTTGCCAGCACTTTCACACCCAGACAGACACTGCGGATGTACTTTTGCCTTGCCTCCCAGCACTCTCAATACACATTCGCAAGCTCACTCTCACTCTTCGCACAGACCAGCTCACAAAGTGCAAACATGCAGCCATTTCTCCCACAACATAGCTCTAAGGCCTAAGAGCTGGTGCTGTATTCAACTGCCCTTCCCACCGCACTCACAGCCAGACACCCCCCTGGCATCTCCCCTTGCCTTGCCTCCCACCACTCCCAAGACACATTCTCAAGCTCACTCTCACTCTCGGCACACACCAGCACACAAAGTTAAAACATACAGCCATTTCTCCCACACCACAGCTCTAAGGGCTTAGAGCTCTTGCTGTTTCTGACCTTCCCTTGCCAGTGCTTTCACAGCCAAACATACACTAAGAATCTCCCCTTGCCTTGCCTCCTACCACTGCCAAGACACATTCGCAAGCTCACTCTCACTCTCGGCACACACCAGCTCACAAAGTTAAAACATACAGCCATGTTTCCCTCTTAATATTTCTAAGGGCTTAATGCTCTGGCTGGTCCTCACCTTCCCTTGCCAGCACTTTCACACCCAGACAGACACTGCGGATGTACTTTTGCCTTGCCTCCCAGCACTCTCAATACACATTCGCAAGCTCACTCTCACTCTTCGCACAGACCAGCTCACAAACTGCAAACATGCAGCCATTTCTCCCACACCATAGCTCTAAGGCCTAAGAGCTGGTGCTGTATTCAACTGCCCTTCCCACCGCACTCACAGCCAGACACCCCCCGGGCATCTCCCCTTGCCTTGCCTCCCACCACTCTCAATACACATTCTCAAGCTCACTCTCACTCTCGGCACAGACCAGCTCACAAAGTTAAAATATACAGCCATTTCTCCCACACCAGAGCTCTAAGGGATTAGAGCTCTTGCTGATTCTGACCTTCCCTTGCCAGTGCTTTCACAGCCAAACATACACTAAGAATCTCCCCATGCCTTGCCTCCTACCACTGCCAAGACACATTCTCAAGCTCACTCTCGGCACAGACCAGCTCCCAGTGTTAAAACATACAGCCATTTCTCTCTCACCAGAGCTCTAAGCGCTTAGAGCTCTTGCTGATTCTGACCTTCCCTTGCCAGTGCTTTCACAGCCAAACATACACTAAGAATCTCCCCATCCCTTGCCTCCTACCACTGCCAAGACACATTCGCAAGCTCACTCTCACTCTCGGCACACACCAGCTCCCAGTGTTAAAACATACAGCCATTTCTCTCTCAACAGAGCTCTAAGCGCTTAGAGCTCTTCCTGTTTCTGACCTTCCCTTGCCAGTGCTTTCACAGCCAAACATACACTAAGAATCTCCCCTTGCCTTGCCTCCTACCACTGCCAAGACACATTCGCAAGCTCACTCTCACTCTCGGCACACACCAGCTCACAAAGTTAAAACATACAGCCATTTCTCCCACACCACAGCTCTAAGGGCTTAGAGCTCCTGCTGTTTCTGACCTTCCCTTGCCAGTGCTTTCACAGAAAAACATACACTAAGAATCTCCCCTTGCCTTGCCTCCTACCACTGCCAAGACACATTCGCAAGCTCACTCTCACTCTCGGCACACACCAGCTCACAAACTTAAAACATACAGCCATGTTTCCCTCTTAATATTTCTAAGGGCTTAATGCTCTTGCTGGTCCTCACCTTCCCTTGCCAGCACTTTCACACCCAGACAGACACTGCGGATGTACTTTTGCCTTGCCTCCCAGCACTCTCAATACACATTCGCAAGCTCACTCTCACTCTTCGCACAGACCAGCTCACAAAGTGCAAACATGCAGCCATTTCTCCCACACCATAGCTCTAAGCGCTTAGAGCTGGTGCTGTATTCAACTGCCCTTCCCACCGCACTCACAGCCAGACACCCCCCGGGCATCTCCCCTTGCCTTGCCTCCCACCACTCTCAATACACATTCTCAAGCTCACTCTCACTCTCGGCACAGACCAGCTCACAAAGTTAAAACATACAGCCATTTCTCCCACACCACAGCTCTAAGCGCTTAGAGCTCTTGCTGATTCTGACCTTCCCTTGCCAGTGCTTTCACAGCCAAACATACACTAAGAATCTCCCCATGCCTTGCCTCCTACCACTGCCAAGACACATTCGCAAGCTCACTCTCACTCTCGGCACACACCAGCTCACAAAGTTAAAACATACAGCCATTTCTCCCACACCACAGCTCTAAGGGCTTAGAGCTCTTGCTGTTTCTGACCTTCCCTTGCCAGTGCTTTCACAGAAAAACATACACTAAGAATCTCCCCTTGCCTTGCCTCCTACCACTGCCAAGACACATTCGCAAGCTCACTCTCACTCTTCGCACAGACCAGCTCACAAAGTTAAAACATACAGCCATTTCTCCCACACCAGAGCTCTAAGGGCTTAGAGCTCTTGCTGTTTCTGACCTTCCCTTGCCAGTGCTTTCACAGAAAAACATACACTAAGAATCTCCCCTTGCCTTGCCTCCCAGCACTCTCAAGACACATTCGCAAGCTCACTCTCACTCTCGGCACAGACCAGCTCACAAAGTTAAAACATACAGCCATGTTTCCCTCTTAATATTTCTAAGGGCTTAATGCTCTTGCTGGTCCTCACCTTCCCTTGCCAGCACTTTCACACCCAGACAGACACTGCGGATGTACTTTTGCCTTGCCTCCCAGCACTCTCAATACACATTCGCAAGCTCACTCTCACTCTTCGCACAGACCAGCTCACAAAGTGCAAACATGCAGCCATTTCTCCCACACCATAGCTCTAAGGCCTAAGAGCTGGTGCTGTATTCAACTGCCCTTCCCACCGCACTCACAGCCAGACACCCCCCTGGCATCTCCCCTTGCCTTGCCTCCCACCACTCCCAAGACACATTCTCAAGCTCACTCTCACTCTCGGCACACACCAGCTCCCAGTGTTAAAACATACAGCCATTTCTCTCTCACCAGAGCTCTAAGCGCTTAGAGCTCTTGCTGATTCTGACCTTCCCTTGCCAGTGCTTTCACAGCCAAACATACACTAAGAATCTCCCCTTGCCTTGCCTCCTACCACTGCCAAGACACATTCGCAAGCTCACTCTCACTCTCGGCACACACCAGCTCACAAAGTTAAAACATACAGCCATTTCTCCCACACCAGAGCTCTAAGGGCTTAGAGCTCTTGCTGTTTCTGACCTTCCCTTGCCAGTGCTTTCACAGAAAAACATACACTAAGAATCTCCCCTTGCCTTGCCTCCTACCACTGCCAAGACACATTCGCAAGCTCACTCTCACTCTCGGCACAGACCAGCTCACAAAGTTAAAACATACAGCCATGTTTCCCTCTTAATATTTCTAAGGGCTTAATGCTCTTGCTGGTCCTCACCTTCCCTTGCCAGCACTTTCACACCCAGACAGACACTGCGGATGTACTTTTGCCTTGCCTCCCAGCACTCTCAATACACATTCGCAAGCTCACTCTCACTCTTCGCACAGACCAGCTCACAAAGTGCAAACTTGCAGCCATTTCTCCCACAACATAGCTCTAAGGCCTAAGAGCTGGTGCTGTATTCAACTGCCCTTCCCACCGCACTCACAGCCAGACACCCCCCGGGCATCTCCCCTTGCCTTGCCTCCCACCACTCTCAATACACATTCTCAAGCTCACTCTCACTCTCGGCACAGACCAGCTCACAAAGTTAAAACATACAGCCATTTCTCCCACACCAGAGCTCTAAGGGATTAGAGCTCTTGCTGATTCTGACCTTCCCTTGCCAGTGCTTTCACAGCCAAACATACACTAAGAATCTCCCCATGCCTTGCCTCCTACCACTGCCAAGACACATTCTCAAGCTCACTCTCGGCACACACCAGCTCCCAGTGTTAAAACATACAGCCATTTCTCTCTCACCAGAGCTCTAAGCGCTTAGAGCTCTTGCTGTTTCTGACCTTCCCTTGCCAGTGCTTTCACAGCCAAACATACACTAAGAATCTCCCCTTGCCTTGCCTCCTACCACTCCCAAGACACATTCGCAAGCTCACTCTCACTCTCGGCACAGACCAGCTCACAAAGTTAAAACATACAGCCATGTTTCCCTCTTAATATTTCTAAGGGCTTAATGCTCTTGCTGGTCCTCACCTTCCCTTGCCAGCACTTTCACACCCAGACAGACACTGCGGATGTACTTTTGCCTTGCCTCCCAGCACTCTCAATACACATTCGCAAGCTCACTCTCACTCTTCGCACAGACCAGCTCACAAAGTGCAAACATGCAGCCATTTCTCCCACACCATAGCTCTAAGGCCTAAGAGCTGGTGCTGTATTCAACTGCCCTTCCCACCGCACTCACAGCCAGACACCCCCCTGGCATCTCCCCTTGCCTTGCCTCCCACCACTCCCAAGACACATTCTCAAGCTCACTCTCACTCTCGGCACACACCAGCACACAAAGTTAAAACATACAGCCATTTCTCCCACACCAGAGCTCTAAGGGCTTAGAGCTCTTGCTGATTCTGACCTTCCCTTGCCAGTGCTTTCACAGCCAAACATACACTAAGAATCTCCCCTTGCCTTGCCTCCCACCACTCCCAAGACACATTCTCAAGCTCACTCTCACTCTCGGCACACACCAGCACACAAAGTTAAAACATACAGCCATTTCTCCCACACCACAGCTCTAAGGGCTTAGAGCTCTTGCTGTTTCTGACCTTCCCTTGCCAGTGCTTTCACAGCCAAACATACACTAAGAATCTCCCCTTGCCTTGCCTCCTACCACTGCCAAGACACATTCGCAAGCTCACTCTCACTCTCGGCACACACCAGCTCACAAAGTTAAAACATACAGCCATTTCTCCCACACCAGAGCTCTAAGGGATTAGAGCTCTTGCTGATTCTGACCTTCCATTGCCAGTGCTTTCACAGCCAAACATACACTAAGAATCTCCCCTTGCCTTGCCTCCTACCACTCCCAAGACACATTCTCAAGCTCACTCTCACTCTCGGCACAGACCAGCTCACAAAGTTAAAACATACAGCCATGTTTCCCTCTTAATATTTCTAAGGGCTTAATGCTCTTGCTGGTCCTCACCTTCCCTTGCCAGCACTTTCACACCCAGACAGACACTGCGGATGTACTTTTGCCTTGCCTCCCAGCACTCTCAATACACATTCGCAAGCTCACTCTCACTCTTCGCACAGACCAGCTCACAAAGTGCAAACATGCAGCCATTTCTCCCACACCATAGCTCTAAGGCCTAAGAGCTGGTGCTGTATTCAACTGCCCTTCCCACCGCACTCACAGCCAGACACCCCCCTGGCATCTCCCCTTGCCTTGCCTCCCACCACTCCCAAGACACATTCTCAAGCTCACTCTCACTCTCGGCACACACCAGCACACAAAGTTAAAACATACAGCCATTTCTCCCACACCACAGCTCTAAGGGCTTAGAGCTCTTGCTGTTTCTGACCTTCCCTTGCCAGTGCTTTCACAGCCAAACATACACTAAGAATCTCCCCTTGCCTTGCCTCCTACCACTGCCAAGACACATTTGCAAGCTCACTCTCACTCTCGGCACAGACCAGCTCACAAAGTTAAAACATCCAGCCATTTCTCCCACACCACAGTTCTAAGGGATTAGAGCTCTTGCTGATTCTGACCTTCCATTGCCAGTGCTTTCACAGCCAAACATACACTAAGAATCTCCCCTTGCCTTGCCTCCTACCACTCCCAAGACACATTCTGAAGCTCACTCTCACTCTCGTCACAGACCAGCTCACAAAGTTAAAACATACAGCCATGTTTCCCTCTTAATATTTCTAAGGGCTTAATGCTCTTGCTGGTCCTCACCTTCCCTTGCCAGCACTTTCACACCCAGACAGACACTGCGGATGTACTTTTGCCTTGCCTCCCAGCACTCTCAATACACATTCGCAAGCTCACTCTCACTCTTCGCACAGACCAGCTCACAAAGTGCAAACATGCAGCCATTTCTCCCACACCATAGCTCTAAGGCCTAAGAGCTGGTGCTGTATTCAACTGCCCTTCCCACCGCACTCACAGCCAGACACCCCCCTGGCATCTCCCCTTGCCTTGCCTCCCACCACTCCCAAGACACATTCTCAAGCTCACTCTCACTCTCGGCACACACCAGCTCCCAGTGTTAAAACATACAGCCATTTCTCTCTCACCAGAGCTCTAAGCGCTTAGAGCTCTTGCTGATTCTGACCTTCCCTTGCCAGTGCTTTCACAGCCAAACATACACTAAGAATCTCCCCTTGCCTTGCCTCCTACCACTGCCAAGACACATTCGCAAGCTCACTCTCACTCTCGGCACACACCAGCTCACAAAGTTAAAACATACAGCCATTTCTCCCACACCAGAGCTCTAAGGGCTTAGAGCTCTTGCTGTTTCTGACCTTCCCTTGCCAGTGCTTTCACAGAAAAACATACACTAAGAATCTCCCCTTGCCTTGCCTCCTACCACTGCCAAGACACATTCGCAAGCTCACTCTCACTCTCGGCACACACCAGCTCACAAAGTTAAAACATACAGCCATTTCTCCCACACCACAGCTCTAAGGGCTTAGAGCTCTTGCTGTTTCTGACCTTCCCTTGCCAGTGCTTTCACAGCCAAACATACACTAAGAATCTCCCCTTGCCTTGCCTCCTACCACTGCCAAGACACATTCGCAAGCTCACCCTCACTCTCGGCACACACCAGCTCACAAAGTTAAAACATACAGCCATTTCTCCCACACCACAGCTCTAAGCGCTTAGAGCTCTTGCTGGTTCTGACCTTCCCTTGCCAGTGCTTTCACAGAAAAACATACACTAAGAATCTCCCCTTGCCTTGCCTCCTACCACTGCCAAGACACATTCGCAAGCTCACTCTCACTCTCGGCACAGACCAGCTCACAAAGTTAAAACATACAGCCATGTTTCCCTCTTAATATTTCTAAGGGCTTAATGCTCTTGCTGGTCCTCACCTTCCCTTGCCAGCACTTTCACACCCAGACAGACACTGCGGATGTACTTTTGCCTTGCCTCCCAGCACTCTCAATACACATTCGCAAGCTCACTCTCACTCTTCGCACAGACCAGCTCACAAAGTGCAAACATGCAGCCATTTCTCCCACACCATAGCTCTAAGGCCTAAGAGCTGGTGCTGTATTCAACTGCCCTTCCCACCGCACTCACAGCCAGACACCCCCCTGGCATCTCCCCTTGCCTTGCCTCCCACCACTCCCAAGACACATTCTCAAGCTCACTCTCACTCTCGGCACACACCAGCACACAAAGTTAAAACATACAGCCATTTCTCCCACACCAGAGCTCTAAGGGCTTAGAGCTCTTGCTGTTTCTGACCTTCCCTTGCCAGTGCTTTCACAGCCAAACATACACTAAGAATCTCCCCTTGCCTTGCCTCCTACCACTGCCAAGACACATTCGCAAGCTCACTCTCACTCTCGGCACAGACCAGCTCACAAAGTTAAAACATCCAGCCATTTCTCCCACACCAGAGCTCTAAGGGATTAGAGCTCTTGCTGATTCTGACCTTCCATTGCCAGTGCTTTCACAGCCAAACATACACTAAGAATCTCCCCTTGCCTTGCCTCCTACCACTCCCAAGACACATTCTCAAGCTCACTCTCACTCTCGGCACAGACCAGCTCACAAACTTAAAACATACAGCCATGTTTCCCTCTTAATATTTCTAAGGGCTTAATGCTCTTGCTGGTCCTCACCTTCCCTTGCCAGCACTTTCACACCCAGACAGACACTGCGGATGTACTTTTGCCTTGCCTCCCAGCACTCTCAATACACATTCGCAAGCTCACTCTCACTCTTCGCACAGACCAGCTCACAAAGTGCAAACATGCAGCCATTTCTCCCACACCATAGCTCTAAGGCCTAAGAGCTGGTGCTGTATTCAACTGCCCTTCCCACCGCACTCACAGCCAGACACCCCCCTGGCATCTCCCCTTGCCTTGCCTCCCACCACTCCCAAGACACATTCTCAAGCTCACTCTCACTCTCGGCACACACCAGCACACAAAGTTAAAACATACAGCCATTTCTCCCACACCAGAGCTCTAAGGGCTTAGAGCTCTTGCTGTTTCTGACCTTCCCTTGCCAGTGCTTTCACAGCCAAACATACACTAAGAATCTCCCCTTGCCTTGCCTCCCACCACTCCCAAGACACATTCTCAAGCTCACTCTCACTCTCGGCACACACCAGCACACAAAGTTAAAACATACAGCCATTTCTCCCACACCACAGCTCTAAGGGCTTAGAGCTCTTGCTGTTTCTGACCTTCCCTTGCCAGTGCTTTCACAGCCAAACATACACTAAGAATCTCCCCTTGCCTTGCCTCCTACCACTGCCAAGACACATTCGCAAGCTCACTCTCACTCTCGGCACACACCAGCTCACAAAGTTAAAACATCCAGCCATTTCTCCCACACCAGAGCTCTAAGGGATTAGAGCTCTTGCTGTTTCTGACCTTCCATTGCCAGTGCTTTCACAGCCAAACATACACTAAGAATCTCCCCTTGCCTTGCCTCCTACCACTGCCAAGACACATTCGCAAGCTCACTCTCACTCTCGGCACAGACCAGCTCACAAAGTTAAAACATACAGCCATGTTTCCCTCTTAATATTTCTAAGGGCTTAATGCTCTTGCTGGTCCTCACCTTCCCTTGCCAGCACTTTCACACCCAGACAGACACTGCGGATGTACTTTTGCCTTGCCTCCCAGCACTCTCAATACACATTCGCAAGCTCACTCTCACTCTTCGCACAGACCAGCTCACAAAGTGCAAACATGCAGCCATTTCTCCCACACCATAGCTCTAAGGCCTAAGAGCTGGTGCTGTATTCAACTGCCCTTCCCACCGCACTCACAGCCAGACACCCCCCGGGCATCTCCCCTTGCCTTGCCTCCTACCACTGCCAAGACACATTCTCAAGCTCACTCTCACTCTCGGCACACACCAGCTCCCAGTGTTAAAACATACAGCCATTTCTCTCTCACCAGAGCTCTAAGCGCTTAGAGCTCTTGCTGATTCTGACCTTCCCTTGCCAGTGCTTTCACAGCCAAACATACACTAAGAATCTCCCCTTGCCTTGCCTCCTACCACTGCCAAGACACATTCGCAAGCTCACTCTCACTCTCGGCACACACCAGCTCACAAAGTTAAAACATACAGCCATTTCTCCCACACCACAGCTCTAAGGGCTTAGAGCTCTTGCTGATTCTGACCTTCCCTTGCCAGTGCTTTCACAGAAAAACATACACTAAGAATCTCCCCTTGCCTTGCCTCCTACCACTGCCAAGACACATTCACAAGCTCACTCTCACTCTCGGCACAGACCAGCTCACAAAGTTAAAACATACAGCCATGTTTCCCTCTTAATATTTCTAAGGGCTTAATGCTCTTGCTGGTCCTCACCTTCCCTTGCCAGCACTTTCACACCCAGACAGACACTGCGGATGTACTTTTGCCTTGCCTCCCAGCACTCTCAATACACATTCGCAAGCTCACTCTCACTCTTCGCACAGACCAGCTCACAAAGTGCAAACATGCAGCCATTTCTCCCACACCATAGCTCTAAGGCCTAAGAGCTGGTGCTGTATTCAACTGCCCTTCCCACCGCACTCACAGCCAGACACCCCCCTGGCATCTCCCCTTGCCTTGCCTCCCACCACTCCCAAGACACATTCTCAAGCTCACTCTCACTCTCGGCACAGACCAGCTCACAAAGTTAAAACATACAGCCATTTCTCCCACACCAGAGCTCTAAGCGCTTAGAGCTCTTGCTGATTCTGACCTTCCCTTGCCAGTGCTTTCACAGCCAAACATACACTAAGAATCTCCCCTTGCCTTGCCTCCTACCACTGCCAAGACACATTCGCAAGCTCACTCTCACTCTCGGCACACACCAGCTCACAAAGTTAAAACATCCAGCCATTTCTCCCACACCAGAGCTCTAAGGGATTAGAGCCCTTGCTGATTCTGACCTTCCATTGCCAGTGCTTTCACAGCCAAACATACACTAAGAATCTCCCCTTGCCTTGCCTCCTACCACTCCCAAGACACATTCGCAAGCTCACTCTCACTCTCGGCACAGACCAGCTCACAAAGTTAAAACATACAGCCATGTTTCCCTCTTAATATTTCTAAGGGCTTAATGCTCTTGCTGGTCCTCACCTTCCCTTGCCAGCACTTTCACACCCAGACAGACACTGCGGATGTACTTTTGCCTTGCCTCCCAGCACTCTCAATACACATTCGCAAGCTCACTCTCACTCTTCGCACAGACCAGCTCACAAAGTGCAAACATGCAGCCATTTCTCCCACACCATAGCTCTAAGGCCTAAGAGCTGGTGCTGTATTCAACTGCCCTTCCCACCGCACTCACAGCCAGACACCCCCCGGGCATCTCCCCTTGCCTTGCCTCCCACCACTCTCAATACACATTCTCAAGCTCACTCTCACTCTCGGCACAGACCAGCTCACAAAGTTAAAATATACAGCCATTTCTCCCACACCAGAGCTCTAAGGGATTAGAGCTCTTGCTGATTCTGACCTTCCCTTGCCAGTGCTTTCACAGCCAAACATACACTAAGAATCTCCCCATGCCTTGCCTCCTACCACTGCCAAGACACATTCTCAAGCTCACTCTCGGCACACACCAGCTCCCAGTGTTAAAACATACAGCCATTTCTCTCTCACCAGAGCTCTAAGCGCTTAGAGCTCTTGCTGATTCTGACCTTCCCTTGCCAGTGCTTTCACAGCCAAACATACACTAAGAATCTCCCCTTGCCTTGCCTCCTACCACTCCCAAGACACATTCGCAAGCTCACTCTCACTCTCGGCACACACCAGCTCACAAAGTTAAAACATACAGCCATGTTTCCCTCTTAATATTTCTAAGGGCTTAATGCTCTTGCTGGTCCTCACCTTCCCTTGCCAGCACTTTCACACCCAGACAGACACTGCGGATGTACTTTTGCCTTGCCTCCCAGCACTCTCAATACACATTCGCAAGCTCACTCTCACTCTTCGCACAGACCAGCTCACAAAGTGCAAACATGCAGCCATTTCTCCCACACCATAGCTCGAAGGCCTAAGAGCTGGTGCTGTATTCAACTGGCCTTCCCACCGCACTCACAGCCAGACACCCCCCTGGCATCTCCCCTTGCCTTGCCTCCCACCACTCCCAAGACACATTCTCAAGCTCACTCTCACTCTCGGCACACACCAGCACACAAAGTTAAAACATACAGCCATTTCTCCCACACCAGAGCTCTAAGGGCTTAGAGCTCTTGCTGATTCTGACCTTCCCTTGCCAGTGCTTTCACAGCCAAACATACACTAAGAATCTCCCCTTGCCTTGCCTCCCACCACTCCCAAGACACATTCGCAAGCTCACTCTCACTCTCGGCACACACCAGCACACAAAGTTAAAACATACAGCCATTTCTCCCACACCACAGCTCTAAGGGCTTAGAGCTCTTGCTGTTTCTGACCTTCCCTTGCCAGTGCTTTCACAGCCAAACATACACTAAGAATCTCCCCTTGCCTTGCCTCCTACCACTGCCAAGACACATTCGCAAGCTCACTCTCACTCTCGGCACACACCAGCTCACAAAGTTAAAACATACAGCCATTTCTCCCACACCAGAGCTCTAAGGGCTTAGAGCTCTTGCTGATTCTGACCTTCCATTGCCAGTGCTTTCACAGCCAAACATACACTAAGAATCTCCCCTTGCCTTGCCTCCTACCACTCCCAAGACACATTCTCAAGCTCACTCTCACTCTCGGCACAGACCAGCTCACAAAGTTAAAACATACAGCCATGTTTCCCTCTTAATATTTCTAAGGGCTTAATGCTCTTGCTGGTCCTCACCTTCCCTTGCCAGCACTTTCACACCCAGACAGACACTGCGGATGTACTTTTGCCTTGCCTCCCAGCACTCTCAATACACATTCGCAAGCTCACTCTCACTCTTCGCACAGACCAGCTCACAAAGTGCAAACATGCAGCCATTTCTCCCACACCATAGCTCTAAGGCCTAAGAGCTGGTGCTGTATTCAACTGCCCTTCCCACCGCACTCACAGCCAGACACCCCCCGGGCATCTCCCCTTGCCTTGCCTCCTACCACTGCCAAGACACATTCTCAAGCTCACTCTCACTCTCGGCACACACCAGCTCACAAAGTTAAAACATACAGCCATTTCTCTCTCACCAGAGCTCTAAACGCTTAGAGCTCTTGCTGATTCTGACCTTCCCTTGCCAGTGCTTTCACAGCCAAACATACACTAAGAATCTCCCCTTGCCTTGCCTCCTACCACTGCCAAGACACATTCGCAAGCTCACTCTCACTCTCGGCACACACCAGCTCACAAAGTGAAAACATACAGCCATTTCTCCCACACCACAGCTCTAAGGGCTTAGAGCTCTTGCTGTTTCTGACCTTCCCTTGCCAGTGCTTTCACAGAAAAACATACACTAAGAATCTCCCCTTGCCTTGCCTCCTACCACTGCCAACACACATTCGCAAGCTCACTCTCACTCTCGGCACAGACCAGTTCACAAAGTTAAAACATACAGCCATGTTTCCCTCTTAATATTTCTAAGGGCTTAATGCTCTTGCTGGTCCTCACCTTCCCTTGCCAGCACTTTCACACCCAGACAGACACTGCGGATGTACTTTTGCCTTGCCTCCCAGCACTCTCAATACACATTCGCAAGCTCACTCTCACTCTTCGCACAGACCAGCTCACAAAGTGCAAACATGCAGCCATTTCTCCCACACCATAGCTCTAAGGCCTAAGAGCTGGTGCTGTATTCAACTGCCCTTCCCACCGCACTCACAGCCAGACACCCCCCTGGCATCTCCCCTTGCCTTGCCTCCCACCACTCCCAAGACACATTCTCAAGCTCACTCTCACTCTCGGCACACACCAGCACACAAAGTTAAAACATACAGCCATTTCTCCCACACCACAGCTCTAAGGGCTTAGAGCTCTTGCTGTTTCTGACCTTCCCTTGCCAGTGCTTTCACAGCCAAACATACACTAAGAATCTCCCCTTGCCTTGCCTCCTACCACTGCCAAGACACATTCGCAAGCTCACTCTCACTCTCGGCACAGACCAGCTCACAAAGTTAAAACATACAGCCATGTTTCCCTCTTAATATTTCTAAGGGCTTAATGCTCTTGCTGGTCCTCACCTTCCCTTGCCAGCACTTTCACACCCAGACAGACACTGCGGATGTACTTTTGCCTTGCCTCCCAGCACTCTCAATACACATTCGCAAGCTCACTCTCACTCTTCGCACAGACCAGCTCACAAAGTGCAAACATGCAGCCATTTCTCCCACACCATAGCTCTAAGGCCTAAGAGCTGGTGCTGTATTCAACTGCCCTTCCCACCACACTCACAGCCAGACACCCCCCTGGCATCTCCCCTTGCCTTGCCTCCCACCACTCCCAAGACACATTCTCAAGCTCACTCTCACTCTCGGCACAGACCAGCTCACAAAGTTAAAACATACAGCCATTTCTCCCACACCACAGCTCTAAGCGCTTAGAGCTCTTGCTGATTCTGACCTTCCCTTGCCAGTGCTTTCACAGCCAAACATACACTAAGAATCTCCCCTTGCCTTGCCTCCTACCACTGCCAAGACACATTCGCAAGCTCACTCTCACTCTCGGCACAGACCAGCTCACAAAGTTAAAACATCCAGCCATTTCTCCCACACCAGAGCTCTAAGGGATTAGAGCCCTTGCTGATTCTGACCTTCCATTGCCAGTGCTTTCACAGCCAAACATACACTAAGAATCTCCCCTTGCCTTGCCTCCTACCACTCCCAAGACACATTCGCAAGCTCACTCTCACTCTCGGCACAGACCAGCTCACAAAGTTAAAACATACAGCCATGTTTCCCTCTTAATATTTCTAAGGGCTTAATGCTCTTGCTGGTCCTCACCTTCCCTTGCCAGCACTTTCACACCCAGACAGACACTGCGGATGTACTTTTGCCTTGCCTCCCAGCACTCTCAATACACATTCGCAAGCTCACTCTCACTCTTCGCACAGACCAGCTCACAAAGTGCAAACATGCAGCCATTTCTCCCACACCATAGCTCTAAGGCCTAAGAGCTGGTGCTGTATTCAACTGCCCTTCCCACCGCACTCACAGCCAGACACCCCCCGGGCATCTCCCCTTGCCTTGCCTCCCACCACTCTCAATACACATTCTCAAGCTCACTCTCACTCTCGGCACAGACCAGCTCACAAAGTTAAAATATACAGCCATTTCTCCCACACCAGAGCTCTAAGGGATTAGAGCTCTTGCTGATTCTGACCTCCCCTTGCCAGTGCTTTCACAGCCAAACATATACTAAGAATCTCCCCATGCCTTGCCTCCTACCACTCCCAAGACACATTCTCAAGCTCACTCTCACTCTCGGCACAGACCAGCTCCCAGTGTTAAAACATACAGCCATTTCTCTCTCACCAGAGCTCTAAGCGCTTAGAGCTCTTGCTGTTTCTGACCTTCCCTTGCCAGTGCTTTCACAGCCAAACATACACTAAGAATCTCCCCTTGCCTTGCCTCCTACCACTGCCAAGACACATTCGCAAGCTCACTCTCACTCTCGGCACACACCAGCTCACAAAGTTAAAACATCCAGCCATTTCTCCCACACCAGAGCTCTAAGGGATTAGAGCTCTTGCTGATTCTGACCTTCCCTTGCCAGTGCTTTCACAGCCAAACATACACTAAGAATCTCCCCTTGCCTTGCCTCCCACCACTCCCAAGACACATTCGCAAGCTCACTCTCACTCTCGGCACACACCAGCTCACAAAGTTAAAACATGCAGCCATTTCTCCCACACCATAGCTCGAAGGCCTAAGAGCTGGTGCTGTATTCAACTGCCCTTCCCACCGCACTCACAGCCAGACACCCCCCGGGCATCTCCCCTTGCCTTGCCTCCCACCACTCTCAATACACATTCTCAAGCTCACTCTCACTCTCGGCACACACCAGCTCACAAAGTTAAAACATACAGCCATTTCTCCCACACCAGAGCTCTAAGCGCTTAGAGCTCTTGCTGATTCTGACCTTCCCTTGCCAGTGCTTTCACAGCCAAACATACACTAAGAATCTCCCCATGCCTTGCCTCCTACCACTGCCAAGACACATTCGCAAGCTCACTCTCACTCTCGGCACACACCAGCTCCCAGTGTTAAAACATACAGCCATTTCTCCCACACCACAGCTCTAAGGGCTTAGAGCTCTTGCTGTTTCTGACCTTCCCTTGCCAGTGCTTTCACAGAAAAACATACACTAAGAATCTCCCCTTGCCTTGCCTCCTACCACTGCCAAGACACATTCGCAAGCTCACTCTCACTCTCGGCACAGACCAGCTCACAAAGTTAAAACATACAGCCATGTTTCCCTCTTAATATTTCTAAGGGCTTAATGCTCTTGCTGGTCCTCACCTTCCCTTGCCAGCACTTTCACACCCAGACAGACACTGCGGATGTACTTTTGCCTTGCCTCCCAGCACTCTCAATACACATTCGCAAGCTCACTCTCACTCTTCGCACAGACCAGCTCACAAAGTGCAAACATGCAGCCATTTCTCCCACACCATAGCTCTAAGGCCTAAGAGCTGGTGCTGTATTCAACTGCCCTTCCCACCGCACTCACAGCCAGACACCCCCCTGGCATCTCCCCTTGCCTTGCCTCCCACCACTCCCAAGACACATTCTCAAGCTCACTCTCACTCTCGGCACACACCAGCACACAAAGTTAAAACATACAGCCATTTCTCCCACACCAGAGCTCTAAGGGCTTAGAGCTCTTGCTGTTTCTGACCTTCCCTTGCCAGTGCTTTCACAGCCAAACATACACTAAGAATCTCCCCTTGCCTTGCCTCCTACCACTGCCAAGACACATTCGCAAGCTCACTCTCACTCTCGGCACAGACCAGCTCACAAAGTTAAAACATACAGCCATTTCTCCCACACCAGAGCTCTAAGGGCTTAGAGCTCTTGCTGTTTCTGACCTTCCCTTGCCAGTGCTTTCACAGAAAAACATACACTAAGAATCTCCCCTTGCCTTGCCTCCTACCACTGCCAAGACACATTCGCAAGCTCACTCTCACTCTCGGCACAGACCAGCTCACAAAGTTAAAACATACAGCCATGTTTCCCTCTTAATATTTCTAAGGGCTTAATGCTCTTGCTGGTCCTCACCTTCCCTTGCCAGCACTTTCACACCCAGACAGACACTGCGGATGTACTTTTGCCTTGCCTCCCAGCACTCTCAATACACATTCGCAAGCTCACTCTCACTCTTCGCACAGACCAGCTCACAAAGTGCAAACATGCAGCCATTTCTCCCACACCATAGCTCGAAGGCCTAAGAGCTGGTGCTGTATTCAACTGCCCTTCCCACCGCACTCACAGCCAGACACCCCCCTGGCATCTCCCCTTGCCTTGCCTCCCACCACTCTCAATACACATTCTCAAGCTCACTCTCACTCTCGGCACAGACCAGCTCACAAAGTTAAAACATACAGCCATTTCTCCCACACCAGAGCTCTAAGGGATTAGAGCTCTTGCTGATTCTGACCTTCCCTTGCCAGTGCTTTCACAGCCAAACATACACTAAGAATCTCCCCATGCCTTGCCTCCTACCACTGCCAAGACACATTCTCAAGCTCACTCTCGGCACACACCAGCTCCCAGTGTTAAAACATACAGCCATTTCTCTCTCACCAGAGCTCTAAGCGCTTAGAGCTCTTGCTGTTTCTGACCTTCCCTTGCCAGTGCTTTCACAGCCAAACATACACTAAGAATCTCCCCTTGCCTTGCCTCCTACCACTGCCAAGACACATTCGCAAGCTCACTCTCACTCTCGGCACACACCAGCTCACAAAGTGAAAACATACAGCCATTTCTCCCACACCACAGCTCTAAGGGCTTAGAGCTCTTGCTGTTTCTGACCTTCCCTTGCCAGTGCTTTCACAGAAAAACATACACTAAGAATCTCCCCTTGCCTTGCCTCCTACCACTGCCAACACACATTCGCAAGCTCACTCTCACTCTCGGCACAGACCAGTTCACAAAGTTAAAACATACAGCCATGTTTCCCTCTTAATATTTCTAAGGGCTTAATGCTCTTGCTGGTCCTCACCTTCCCTTGCCAGCACTTTCACACCCAGACAGACACTGCGGATGTACTTTTGCCTTGCCTCCCAGCACTCTCAATACACATTCGCAAGCTCACTCTCACTCTTCGCACAGACCAGCTCACAAAGTGCAAACATGCAGCCATTTCTCCCACACCATAGCTCTAAGGCCTAAGAGCTGGTGCTGTATTCAACTGCCCTTCCCACCGCACTCACAGCCAGACACCCCCCGGGAATCTCCCCTTGCCTTGCCTCCCACCACTCCCAAGACACATTCTCAAGCTCACTCTCACTCTCGGCACACACCAGCACACAAAGTTAAAACATACAGCCATTTCTCCCACACCACAGCTCTAAGGGCTTAGAGCTCTTGCTGTTTCTGACCTTCCCTTGCCAGTGCTTTCACAGCCAAACATACACTAAGAATCTCCCCTTGCCTTGCCTCCTACCACTGCCAAGACACATTCGCAAGCTCACTCTCACTCTCGGCACAGACCAGCTCACAAAGTTAAAACATACAGCCATTTCTCCCACACCAGAGCTCTAAGGGCTTAGAGCTCTTGCTGTTTCTGACCTTCCCTTGCCAGTGCTTTCACAGAAAAACATACACTAAGAATCTCCCCTTGCCTTGCCTCCCAGCAGTCTCAAGACACATTCGCAAGCTCACTCTCACTCTCGGCACAGACCAGCTCACAAAGTTAAAACATACAGCCATGTTTCCCTCTTAATATTTCTAAGGGCTTAATGCTCTTGCTGGTCCTCACCTTCCCTTGCCAGCACTTTCACACCCAGACAGACACTGCGGATGTACTTTTGCCTTGCCTCCCAGCACTCTCAATACACATTCGCAAGCTCACTCTCACTCTTCGCACAGACCAGCTCACAAAGTGCAAACATGCAGCCATTTCTCCCACACCATAGCTCTAAGGCCTAAGAGCTGGTGCTGTATTCAACTGCCCTTCCCACCGCACTCACAGCCAGACACCCCCCTGGCATCTCCCCTTGCCTTGCCTCCCACCACTCCCAAGACACATTCTCAAGCTCACTCTCACTCTCGGCACAGACCAGCTCACAAAGTTAAAACATACAGCCATTTCTCCCACACCACAGCTCTAAGCGCTTAGAGCTCTTGCTGATTCTGACCTTCCCTTGCCAGTGCTTTCACAGCCAAACATACACTAAGAATCTCCCCTTGCCTTGCCTCCTACCACTGCCAAGACACATTCGCAAGCTCACTCTCACTCTCGGCACAGACCAGCTCACAAAGTTAAAACATCCAGCCATTTCTCCCACACCAGAGCTCTAAGGGATTAGAGCCCTTGCTGATTCTGACCTTCCATTGCCAGTGCTTTCACAGCCAAACATACACTAAGAATCTCCCCTTGCCTTGCCTCCTACCACTCCCAAGACACATTCGCAAGCTCACTCTCACTCTCGGCACAGACCAGCTCACAAAGTTAAAACATACAGCCATGTTTCCCTCTTAATATTTCTAAGGGCTTAATGCTCTTGCTGGTCCTCACCTGCCCTTGCCAGCACTTTCACACCCAGACAGACACTGCGGATGTACTTTTGCCTTGCCTCCCAGCACTCTCAATACACATTCGCAAGCTCACTCTCACTCTTCGCACAGACCAGCTCACAAAGTGCAAACATGCAGCCATTTCTCCCACACCATAGCTCTAAGGCCTAAGAGCTGGTGCTGTATTCAACTGCCCTTCCCACCGCACTCACAGCCAGACACCCCCCGGGCATCTCCCCTTGCCTTGCCTCCCACCACTCTCAATACACATTCTCAAGCTCACTCTCACTCTCGGCACAGACCAGCTCACAAAGTTAAAATATACAGCCATTTCTCCCACACCAGAGCTCTAAGGGATTAGAGCTCTTGCTGATTCTGACCTTCCCTTGCCAGTGCTTTCACAGCCAAACATACACTAAGAATCTCCCCATGCCTTGCCTCCTACCACTGCCAAGACACATTCTCAAGCTCACTCTCGGCACACACCAGCTCCCAGTGTTAAAACATACAGCCATTTCTCTCTCACCAGAGCTCTAAGCGCTTAGAGCTCTTGCTGATTCTGACCTTCCCTTGCCAGTGCTTTCACAGCCAAACATACACTAAGAATCTCCCCTTGCCTTGCCTCCTACCACTCCCAAGACACATTCGCAAGCTCACTCTCACTCTCGGCACACACCAGCTCACAAAGTTAAAACATACAGCCATGTTTCCCTCTTAATATTTCTAAGGGCTTAATGCTCTTGCTGGTCCTCACCTTCCCTTGCCAGCACTTTCACACCCAGACAGACACTGCGGATGTACTTTTGCCTTGCCTCCCAGCACTCTCAATACACATTCGCAAGCTCACTCTCACTCTTCGCACAGACCAGCTCACAAAGTGCAAACATGCAGCCATTTCTCCCACACCATAGCTCGAAGGCCTAAGAGCTGGTGCTGTATTCAACTGCCCTTCCCACCGCACTCACAGCCAGACACCCCCCTGGCATCTCCCCTTGCCTTGCCTCCCACCACTCCCAAGACACATTCTCAAGCTCACTCTCACTCTCGGCACACACCAGCACACAAAGTTAAAACATACAGCCATTTCTCCCACACCAGAGCTCTAAGGGCTTAGAGCTCTTGCTGATTCTGACCTTCCCTTGCCAGTGCTTTCACAGCCAAACATACACTAAGAATCTCCCCTTGCCTTGCCTCCCACCACTCCCAAGACACATTCGCAAGCTCACTCTCACTCTCGGCACACACCAGCACACAAAGTTAAAACATAAAGCCATTTCTCCCACACCACAGCTCTAAGGGCTTAGAGCTCTTGCTGTTTCTGACCTTCCCTTGCCAGTGCTTTCACAGCCAAACATACACTAAGAATCTCCCCTTGCCTTGCCTCCTACCACTCCCAAGACACATTCTCAAGCTCACTCTCACTCTCGGCACAGACCAGCTCACAAAGTTAAAACATACAGCCATGTTTCCCTCTTAATATTTCTAAGGGCTTAATGCTCTTGCTGGTCCTACCTTCCCTTGCCAGCACTTTCACACCCAGACAGACACTGCGGATGTACTTTTGCCTTGCCTTCCAGCACTCTCAATACACATTCGCAAGCTCACTCTCATTCTTCGCACAGACCAGCTCACAAAGTGCAAACATGCAGCCATTTCTCCCACACCATAGCTCTAAGGCCTAAGAGCTGGTGCTGTATTCAACTGCCCTTCCCACCGCACTCACAGCAGACACCCCCCGGGAATCTCCCCTTGCCTTGCCTCCTACCACTCTCAATACACATTCTCAAGCTCACTCTCACTCTCGGCACAGACCAGCTCACAAAGTTAAAACATACAGCCATTTCTCCCACACCAGAGCTCTAAGCGCTTAGAGCTCTTGCTGATTCTGACCTCCCCTTGCCAGTGCTTTCACAGCCAAACATATACTAAGAATCTCCCCATGCCTTGCCTCCTACCACTCCCAAGACACATTCTCAAGCTCACTCTCACTCTCGGCACAGACCAGCTCCCAGTGTTAAAACATACAGCCATTTCTCTCTCACCAGAGCTCTAAGCGCTTAGAGCTCTTGCTGTTTCTGACCTTCCCTTGCCAGTGCTTTCACAGCCAAACATACACTAAGAATCTCCCCTTGCCTTGCCTCCTACCACTGCCAAGACACATTCGCAAGCTCACTCTCACTCTCGGCACACACCAGCTCACAAAGTTAAAACATCCAGCCATTTCTCCCACACCAGAGCTCTAAGGGATTAGAGCTCTTGCTGATTCTGACCTTCCCTTGCCAGTGCTTTCACAGCCAAACATACACTAAGAATCTCCCCTTGCCTTGCCTCCCACCACTCCCAAGACACATTCGCAAGCTCACTCTCACTCTCGGCACACACCAGCTCACAAAGTTAAAACATGCAGCCATTTCTCCCACACCATAGCTAGAAGGCCTAAGAGCTGGTGCTGTATTCAACTGCCCTTCCCACCGCACTCACAGCCAGACACCCCCCGGGCATCTCCCCTTGCCTTGCCTCCCACCACTCTCAATACACATTCTCAAGCTCACTCTCACTCTCGGCACACACCAGCTCACAAAGTTAAAACATACAGCCATTTCTCCCACACCAGAGCTCTAAGCGCTTAGAGCTCTTGCTGATTCTGACCTTCCCTTGCCAGTGCTTTCACAGCCAAACATACACTAAGAATCTCCCCATGCCTTGCCTCCTACCACTGCCAAGACACATTCGCAAGCTCACTCTCACTCTCGGCACACACCAGCTCCCAGTGTTAAAACATACAGCCATTTCTCCCACACCAGAGCTCTAAGGGCTTAGAGCTCTTGCTGTTTCTGACCTTCCCTTGCCAGTGCTTTCACAGAAAAACATACACTAAGAATCTCCCCTTGCCTTGCCTCCTACCACTGCCAAGACACATTCGCAAGCTCACTCTCACTCTCGGCACAGACCAGCTCACAAAGTTAAAACATACAGCCATGTTTCCCTCTTAATATTTCTAAGGGCTTAATGCTCTTGCTGGTCCTCACCTTCCCTTGCCAGCACTTTCACACCCAGACAGACACTGCGGATGTACTTTTGCCTTGCCTCCCAGCACTCTCAATACACATTCGCAAGCTCACTCTCACTCTTCGCACAGACCAGCTCACAAAGTGCAAACATGCAGCCATTTCTCCCACACCATAGCTCTAAGGCCTAAGAGCTGGTGCTGTATTCAACTGCCCTTCCCACCGCACTCACAGCCAGACACCCCCCTGGCATCTCCCCTTGCCTTGCCTCCCACCACTCCCAAGACACATTCGCAAGCTCACTCTCACTCTCGGCACACACCAGCACACAAAGTTAAAACATACAGCCATTTCTCCCACACCAGAGCTCTAAGGGCTTAGAGCTCTTGCTGTTTCTGACCTTCCCTTGCCAGTGCTTTCACAGCCAAACATACACTAAGAATCTCCCCTTGCCTTGCCTCCTACCACTGCCAAGACACATTCGCAAGCTCACTCTCACTCTCGGCACACACCAGCTCACAAAGTTAAAACATACAGCCATTTCTCCCACACCAGAGCTCTAAGGGCTTAGAGCTCTTGCTGTTTCTGACCTTCCCTTGCCAGTGCTTTCACAGAAAAACATACACTAAGAATCTCCCCTTGCCTTGCCTCCTACCACTGCCAAGACACATTCGCAAGCTCACTCTCACTCTCGGCACAGACCAGCTCACAAAGTTAAAACATACAGCCATGTTTCCCTCTTAATATTTCTAAGGGCTTAATGCTCTTGCTGGTCCTCACCTTCCCTTGCCAGCACTTTCACACCCAGACAGACACTGCGGATGTACTTTTGCCTTGCCTCCCAGCACTCTCAATACACATTCGCAAGCTCACTCTCACTCTTCGCACAGACCAGCTCACAAAGTGCAAACATGCAGCCATTTCTCCCACACCATAGCTCGAAGGCCTAAGAGCTGGTGCTGTATTCAACTGCCCTTCCCACCGCACTCACAGCCAGACACCCCCCTGGCATCTCCCCTTGCCTTGCCTCCCACCACTCCCAAGACACATTCTCAAGCTCACTCTCACTCTCGGCACACACCAGCACACAAAGTTAAAACATACAGCCATTTCTCCCACACCAGAGCTCTAAGGGCTTAGAGCTCTTGCTGTTTCTGACCTTCCCTTGCCAGTGCTTTCACAGCCAAACATACACTAAGAATCTCCCCTTGCCTTGCCTCCTACCACTGCCAAGACACATTCGCAAGCTCACTCTCACTCTCGGCACAGACCAGCTCACAAAGTTAAAACATACAGCCATTTCTCCCACACCAGAGCTCTAAGGGCTTAGAGCTCTTGCTGTTTCTGACCTTCCCTTGCCAGTGCTTTCACAGAAAAACATACACTAAGAATCTCCCCTTGCCTTGCCTCCTACCACTGCCAAGACACATTCGCAAGCTCACTCTCACTCTCGGCACAGACCAGCTCACAAAGTTAAAACATACAGCCATGTTTCCCTCTTAATATTTCTAAGGGCTTAATGCTCTTGCTGGTCCTCACCTTCCCTTGCCAGCACTTTCACACCCAGACAGACACTGCGGATGTACTTTTGCCTTGCCTCCCAGCACTCTCAATACACATTCGCAAGCTCACTCTCACTCTTCGCACAGACCAGCTCACAAAGTGCAAACATGTAGCCATTTCTCCCACAACATAGCTCTAAGGCCTAAGAGCTGGTGCTGTATTCAACTGCCCTTCCCACCGCACTCACAGCCAGACACCCCCCTGGCATCTCCCCTTGCCTTGCCTCCCACCACTCTCAATACACATTCTCAAGCTCACTCTCACTCTCGGCACAGACCAGCTCACAAAGTTAAAACATACAGCCATTTCTCCCACACCAGAGCTCTAAGGGATTAGAGCTCTTGCTGATTCTGACCTTCCCTTGCCAGTGCTTTCACAGCCAAACATACACTAAGAATCTCCCCATGCCTTGCCTCCTACCACTGCCAAGACACATTCTCAAGCTCACTCTCGGCACACACCAGCTCCCAGTGTTAAAACATACAGCCATTTCTCTCTCACCAGAGCTCTAAGCGCTTAGAGCTCTTGCTGTTTCTGACCTTCCCTTGCCAGTGCTTTCACAGCCAAACATACACTAAGAATCTCCCCTTGCCTTGCCTCCTACCACTGCCAAGACACATTCGCAAGCTCACTCTCACTCTCGGCACACACCAGCTCACAAAGTGAAAACATACAGCCATTTCTCCCACACCACAGCTCTAAGGGCTTAGAGCTCTTGCTGTTTCTGACCTTCCCTTGCCAGTGCTTTCACAGAAAAACATACACTAAGAATCTCCCCTTGCCTTGCCTCCTACCACTGCCAACACACATTCGCAAGCTCACTCTCACTCTCGGCACAGACCAGCTCACAAAGTTAAAACATACAGCCATGTTTCCCTCTTAATATTTCTAAAGGGCTTAATGCTCTTGCTGGTCCTCACCTTCCCTTGCCAGCACTTTCACACCCAGACAGACACTGCGGATGTACTTTTGCCTTGCCTCCCAGCACTCTCAATACACATTCGCAAGCTCACTCTCACTCTTCGCACAGACCAGCTCACAAAGTGCAAACATGCAGCCATTTCTCCCACACCATAGCTCTAAGGCCTAAGAGCTGGTGCTGTATTCAACTGCCCTTCCCACCGCACTCACAGCCAGACACCCCCCTGGCATCTCCCCTTGCCTTGCCTCCCACCACTCCCAAGACACATTCTCAAGCTCACTCTCACTCTCGGCACACACCAGCACACAAAGTTAAAACATACAGCCATTTCTCCCACACCAGAGCTCTAAGGGCTTAGAGCTCTTGCTGTTTCTGACCTTCCCTTGCCAGTGCTTTCACAGCCAAACATACACTAAGAATCTCCCCTTGCCTTGCCTCCTACCACTGCCAAGACACATTCGCAAGCTCACTCTCACTCTCGGCACACACCAGCTCACAAAGTTAAAACATACAGCCATTTCTCCCACACCAGAGCTCTAAGGGCTTAGAGCTCTTGCTGTTTCTGACCTTCCCTTGCCAGTGCTTTCACAGAAAAACATACACTAAGAATCTCCCCTTGCCTTGCCTCCTACCACTGCCAAGACACATTCGCAAGCTCACTCTCACTCTCGGCACAGACCAGCTCACAAAGTTAAAACATACAGCCATGTTTCCCTCTTAATATTTCTAAGGGCTTAATGCTCTTGCTGGTCCTCACCTTCCCTTGCCAGCACTTTCACACCCAGACAGACACTGCGGATGTACTTTTGCCTTGCCTCCCAGCACTCTCAATACACATTCGCAAGCTCACTCTCACTCTTCGCACAGACCAGCTCACAAAGTGCAAACATGCAGCCATTTCTCCCACAACATAGCTCTAAGGCCTAAGAGCTGGTGCTGTATTCAACTGCCCTTCCCACCGCACTCACAGCCAGACACCCCCCGGGCATCTCCCCTTGCCTTGCCTCCCACCACTCTCAATACACATTCTCAAGCTCACTCTCACTCTCGGCACAGACCAGCTCACAAAGTTAAAACATACAGCCATTTCTCCCACACCAGAGCTCTAAGGGATTAGAGCTCTTGCTGATTCTGACCTTCCCTTGCCAGTGCTTTCACAGCCAAACATACACTAAGAATCTCCCCATGCCTTGCCTCCTACCACTGCCAAGACACATTCTCAAGCTCACTCTCGGCACACACCAGCTCCCAGTGTTAAAACATACAGCCATTTCTCTCTCACCAGAGCTCTAAGCGCTTAGAGCTCTTGCTGTTTCTGACCTTCCCTTGCCAGTGCTTTCACAGCCAAACATACACTAAGAATCTCCCCTTGCCTTGCCTCCTACCACTCCCAAGACACATTCGCAAGCTCACTCTCACTCTCGGCACAGACCAGCTCACAAAGTTAAAACATACAGCCATGTTTCCCTCTTAATATTTCTAAGGGCTTAATGCTCTTGCTGGTCCTCACCTTCCCTTGCCAGCACTTTCACACCCAGACAGACACTGCGGATGTACTTTTGCCTTGCCTCCCAGCACTCTCAATATACATTCGCAAGCTCACTCTCACTCTTCGCACAGACCAGCTCACAAAGTGCAAACATGCAGCCATTTCTCCCACACCATAGCTCTAAGGCCTAAGAGCTGGTGCTGTATTCAACTGGCCTTCCCACCGCACTCACAGCCAGACACCCCCCGGGCATCTCCCCTTGCCTTGCCTCCCACCACTCCCAAGACACATTCTCAAGCTCACTCTCACTCTCGGCACACACCAGCACACAAAGTTAAAACATACAGCCATTTCTCCCACACCACAGCTCTAAGGGCTTAGAGCTCTTGCTGTTTCTGACCTTCCCTTGCCAGTGCTTTCACAGCCAAACATACACTAAGAATCTCCCCTTGCCTTGCCTCCTACCACTGCCAAGACACGTTCGCAAGCTCACTCTCACTCTCGGCACACACCAGCTCACAAAGTTAAAACATACAGCCATTTCTCCCACACCAGAGCTCTAAGGGATTAGAGCTCTTGCTGATTCTGACCTTCCATTGCCAGTGCTTTCACAGCCAAACATACACTAAGAATCTCCCCTTGCCTTGCCTCCTACCACTCCCAAGACACATTCTCAAGCTCACTCTCACTCTCGGCACAGACCAGCTCCCAGTGCTAAAACATACAGCCATTTCTCTCTCACCAGAGCTCTAAGCGCTTAGAGCTCTTGCTGTTTCTGACCTTCCCTTGCCAGTGCTTTCACAGCCAAACATACACTAAGAATCTCCCCTTGCCTTGCCTCCTAGCCCTGCCAAGACACATTCGCAAGCTCACTCTCACTATCGGCACACACCAGCTCACAAAGTTAAAACATACAGCCATTTCTCCCACACCACAGCTCTAAGGGCTTAGAGCTCTTGCTGTTTCTGACCTTCCCTTGCCAGTGCTTTCACAGCCAAACATACACTAAGAATCTCCCCTTGCCTTGCCTCCTACCACTGCCAAGACACATTCGCAAGCTCACTCTCACTCTCGGCACACACCAGCTCACAAAGTTAAAACATACAGCCATTTCTCCCACACCAGAGCTCGAAGGGCTTAGAGCTCTTGCTGTTTCTAACCTTCCCTTGCCAGTGCTTTCACAGCCAAACATACACTAAGAAACTCCCCTTGCCTTGCCTCCTACCACTGCCAGCACCATTCGCAAGCTCACTCTCACTCTCGGCACAGACCAGCTCACAAAGTTAAAACATACAGCCATGTTTCCCTCTTAATATTTCTAAGGGCTTAATGCTCTGGCTGGTCCTACCTTCCCTTGCCAGCACTTTCACACCCAGACAGACACTGCGGATGTACTTTTGCCTTGCCTCCCAGCACTCTCAATACACATTCGCAAGCTCACTCTCACTCTTCGCACAGACCAGCTCACAAAGTGCAAACATGCAGCCATTTCTCCCACACCATAGCTCTAAGGCCTAAGAGCTGGTGCTGTATTCAACTGCCCTTCCCACCGCACTCACAGCCAGACACCCCCCTGGCATCTCCCCTTGCCTTGCCTCCCACCACTCCCAAGACACATTCTCAAGCTCACTCTCACTCTCGGCACACACCAGCTCACAAAGTTAAAACATACAGCCATTTCTCCCACACGAGAGCTCTAAGCGCTTAGAGCTCTTGCTGATTCTGACCTTCCCTTGCCAGTGCTTTCACAGCCAAACATACACTAAGAATCTCCCCATGCCTTGCCTCCTACCACTCCCAAGACACATTCTCAAGCTCACTCTCACTCTCGGCACAGACCAGCTCACAAAGTTAAAACATACAGCCATGTTTCCCTCTTAATATTTCTAAGGGCTTAATGCTCTTGCTGGTCCTACCTTCCCTTGCCAGCACTTTCACACCCAGACAGACACTGCGGATGTACTTTTGCCTTGCCTTCCAGCACTCTCAATACACATTCGCAAGCTCACTCTCATTCTTCGCACAGACCAGCTCACAAAGTGCAAACATGCAGCCATTTCTCCCACACCATAGCTCTAAGGCCTAAGAGCTGGTGCTGTATTCAACTGCCCTTCCCACCGCACTCACAGCAGACACCCCCCGGGAATCTCCCCTTGCCTTGCCTCCCACCACTCTCAATACACATTCTCAAGCTCACTCTCACTCTCGGCACAGACCAGCTCACAAAGTTAAAACATACAGCCATTTCTCCCACACCAGAGCTCTAAGCGCTTAGAGCTCTTGCTGATTCTGACCTCCCCTTGCCAGTGCTTTCACAGCCAAACATATACTAAGAATCTCCCCATGCCTTGCCTCCTACCACTCCCAAGACACATTCTCAAGCTCACTCTCACTCTCGGCACAGACCAGCTCCCAGTGTTAAAACATACAGCCATTTCTCTCTCACCAGAGCTCTAAGCGCTTAGAGCTCTTGCTGTTTCTGACCTTCCCTTGCCAGTGCTTTCACAGCCAAACATACACTAAGAATCTCCCCTTGCCTTGCCTCCTAGCCCTGCCAAGACACATTCGCAAGCTCACTCTCACTCTCGGCACACACCAGCTCACAAAGTTAAAACATACAGCCATTTCTCCCACACCAGAGCTCTAAGGGCTTAGAGCTCTTGCTGTTTCTGACCTTCCCTTGCCAGTGCTTTCACAGCCAAACATACACTAAGAATCTCCCCTTGCCTTGCCTCCTACCACTGCCAAGACACATTCGCAAGCTCACTCTCACTCTCGGCACACACCAGCTCACAAAGTTAAAACATACAGCCATTTCTCCCACACCAGAGCTCGAAGGGCTTAGAGCTCTTGCTGTTTCTAACCTTCCCTTGCCAGTGCTTTCACAGACAAACATACACTAAGAAACTCCCCTTGCCTTGCCTCCTACCACTGCCAGCACCATTCGCAAGCTCACTCTCACTCTCGGCACAGACCAGCTCACAAAGTTAAAACATACAGCCATGTTTCCCTCTTAATATTTCTAAGGGCTTAATGCTCTTGCTGGTCCTCACCTTCCCTTGCCAGCACTTTCACACCCAGACAGACACTGCGGATGTACTTTTGCCTTGCCTCCCAGCACTCTCAATACACATTCGCAAGCTCACTCTCACTCTTCGCACAGACCAGCTCACAAAGTGCAAACATGCAGCCATTTCTCCCACACCATAGCTCTAAGGCCTAAGAGCTGGTGCTGTATTCAACTGCCCTTCCCACCGCACTCACAGCCAGACACCCCCCTGGCATCTCCCCTTGCCTTGCCTCCCACCACTCCCAAGACACATTCTCAAGCTCACTCTCACTCTCGGCACACACCAGCTCACAAAGTTAAAACATCCAGCCATTTCTCCCACACCAGAGCTCGAAGGGCTTAGAGCTCTTGCTGTTTCTAACCTTCCCTTGCCAGTGCTTTCACAGCCAAACATACACTAAGAAACTCCCCTTGCCTTGCCTCCTACCACTGCCAGCACCATTCGCAAGCTCACTCTCACTCTCGGCACAGACCAGCTCACAAAGTTAAAACATACAGTCATGTTTCCCTCTTAATATTTCTAAGGGCTTAATGCTCTGGCTGGTCCTCACCTTCCCTTGCCAGCACTTTCACACCCAGACAGACACTGCGGATGTACGTTTGCCTTGCCTCCCAGCACTCTCAATACACATTCGCAAGCTCACTCTCACTCTCGGCACACACCAGCTCACAAAGTTAAAACATACAGCCATTTCTCCCACACCATAGCTCTAAGGCCTAAGAGCTGGTGCTGTATTCAACTGCCCTTCCCACCGCACTCACAGCCAGACACCCCCCTGGCATCTCCCCTTGCCTTGCCTCCCACCACTCCCAAGACACATTCTCAAGCTCACTCTCACTCTCGGCACACACCAGCTCACAAAGTTAAAACATACAGCAATTTCTCCCACACCAGAGCTCTAAGCGCTTAGAGCTCTTGCTGATTCTGACCTTCCCTTGCCAGTGCTTTCACAGCCAAACATACACTAAGAATCTCCCCTTGCCTTGCCTCCTACCACTCCCAATACACATTCGCAAGCTCACTCTCACTCTCGGCACAGATCAGCTCACAAAGTTAAAACATACAGCCATGTTTCCCTCTTAATATTTCTAAGGGCTTAATGCTCTTGCTGGTCCTACCTTCCCTTGCCAGCACTTTCACACCCAGACAGACACTGCGGATGTACTTTTGCCTTGCCTCCCAGCACTCTCAATACACATTCGCAAGCTCACTCTCACTCTTCGCACAGACCAGCTCACAAAGTGCAAACATGCAGCCATTTCTCCCACACCATAGCTCGAAGGCCTAAGAGCTGGTGCTGTATTCAACTGCCCTTCCCACCGCACTCACAGCCAGACACCCCCCGGGCATCTCCCCTTGCCTTGCCTCCCACCACTCCCAAGACACATTCTCAAGCTCACTCTCACTCTCGGCACAGACCAGCTCACACAGTAATAACATACAGCCATTTCTCCCACACCAGAGCTCTAAGCGCTTAGAGCTCTTGCTGATTCTGACCTTCCCTTGCCAGTGCTTTCACAGCCAAGCATACACTAAGAATCTCCCCATGCCTTGCCTCCTACCACTGCCAAGACAGATTCTCAAGCTCACTCTCACTCTCGGCACAGACCAGCTCCCAGTGTTAAAACATACAGCCATTTCTCTCTCACCAGAGCTCTAAGCGCTTAGAGCTCTTGCTGTTTCTGACCTTCCCTTGCCAGTGCTTTCACAGCCAAACATACACTAAGAATCTCCCCTTGCCTTGCCTCCTAGCCCTGCCAAGACACATTCGCAAGCTCACTCTCACTCTCTGCACACACCAGCTCACAAAGTTAAAACATACAGCCATTTCTCCCACACCACATCTCTAAGGGCTGAGCTCTTGCTGTTTCTGACCTTCCCTTGCCAGTGCTTTCACAGCCAAACATACACTAAGAATCTCCCCTTGCCTTGCCTCCTACCACTGCCAAGACACATTCGCAAGCTCACTCTCACTCTCGGCACACACCAGCTCACAAAGTTAAAACATACAGCCATTTCTCCCACACCAGAGCTCGAAGGGCTTAGAGCTCCTGCTGTTTCTAACCTTCCCTTGCCAGTGCTTTCACAGCCAAACATACACTAAGAATCTCCCCTTGCCTTGCCTCCTACCACTGCCAACACCATTCGCAAGCTCACTCTCACTCTCGGCACACACCAGCTCACAAAGTTAAAACATACAGCCATGTTTCCCTCTTAATATTTCTAAGGGCTTAATGCTCTGGCTGGTCCTCACCTTCCCTTGCCAGCACTTTCACACCCAGACAGACACTGCGGATGTACTTTTGCCTTGCCTCCCAGCACTCTCAATACACATTCACAAGCTCACTCTCACTCTTCGCACAGACCAGCTCACAAAGTGCAAACATGCAGCCATTTCTCCCACACCATAGCTCGAAGGCCTAAGAGCTGGTGCTGTATTCAACTGGCCTTCCCACCGCACTCACAGCCAGACACCCCCCGGGCATCTCCCCTTGCCTTGCCTCCCACCACTCTCAATACACATTCGCAAGCTCACTCTCACTCTCGGCACAGACCAGCTCACAAAGTAATAACATACAGCCATTTCTCCCACACCAGAGCTCTAAGCGCTTAGAGCTCTTGCTGATTCTGACCTTCCCTTGCCAGTGCTTTCACAGCCAAGCATACACTAAGAATCTCCCCATGCCTTGCCTCCTACCACTGCCAAGACAGATTCTCAAGCTCACTCTCACTCTCGGCACAGACCAGCTCCCAGTGTTAAAACATACAGCCATTTCTCTCTCACCAGAGCTCTAAGCGCTTAGAGCTCTTGCTGTTTCTGACCTTCCCTTGCCAGTGCTTTCACAGCCAAACATACACTAAGAATCTCCCCTTGCCTTGCCTCCTAGCCCTGCCAAGACACATTCACAAGCTCACTCTCACTCTCGGCACACACCAGCTCACAAAGTTAAAACATACAGCCATTTCTCCCACACCAGAGCTCGAAGGGCTTAGAGCTCTTGCTGTTTCTGACCTTCCCTTGCCAGTGCTTTCACAGCCAAACATACACTAAGAATCTCCCCTTGCCTTGCCTCCTACCACTGCCAACACACATTCGCAAGCTCACTCTCACTCTCGGCACACACCAGCTCACAAAGTGAAAACATACAGCCATTTCTCCCACACCAGAGCTCGAAGGGCTTAGAGCTCCTGCTGTTTCTAACCTTCCCTTGCCAGTGCTTTCACAGCCAAACATACACTAAGAATCTCCCCTTGCCTTGCCTCCTACCACTGCCAACACCATTCGCAAGCTCACTCTCACTCTCGGCACAGACCAGCTCACAAAGTTAAAACATACAGCCATGTTTCCCTCTTAATATTTCTAAGGGCTTAATGCTCTGGCTGGTCCTCACCTTCCCTTGCCAGCACTTTCACACCCAGACAGACACTGCGGATGTACTTTTGCCTTGCCTCCCAGCACTCTCAATACACATTCGCAAGCTCACTCTCACTCTTCGCACAGACCAGCTCACAAAGTGCAAACATGCAGCCATTTCTCCCACACCATAGCTCGAAGGCCTAAGAGCTGGTGCTGTATTCAACTGCCCTTCCCACCGCACTCACAGCCAGACACCCCCCGGGCATCTCCCCTTGCCTTGCCTCCCACCACTCCCAAGACACATTCTCAAGCTCACTCTCACTCTCGGCACACACCAGCTCACAAAGTTAAAACATACAGCCATTTCTCCCACACCAGAGCTCTAAGGGCTTAGAGCTCTTGCTGATTCTGACCTTCCCTTGCCAGTGCTTTCACAGCCAAACATACACTAAGAATCTCCCCTTGCCTTGCCTCCTACCACTCCCAAGACACATTCTCAAGCTCACTCTCACTCTCGGCACAGACCAGCTCACAAAGTTAAAACATACAGCCATGTTTCCCTCTTAATATTTCTAAGGGCTTAATGCTCTGGCTGGTCCTACCTTCCCTTGCCAGCACTTTCACACCCAGACAGACACTGCGGATGTACTTTTGCCTTGCCTCCCAGCACTCTCAATACACATTCGCAAGCTCACTCTCACTCTTCGCACAGACCAGCTCACAAAGTGCAAACATGCAGCCATTTCTCCCACACCATAGCTCTAAGGCCTAAGAGCTGGTGCTGTATTCAACTGCCCTTCCCACCGCACTCACAGCCAGACACCCCCCGGGCATCTCCCCTTGCCTTGCCTCCCACCACTCCCAAGACACATTCTCAAGCTCACTCTCACTCTCGGCACACACCAGCTCACAAAGTTAAAACATACAGCCATTTCTCCCACACGAGAGCTCTAAGCGCTTAGAGCTCTTGCTGATTCTGACCTTCCCTTGCCAGTGCTTTCACAGCCAAACATACACTAAGAATCTCCCCATGCCTTGCCTCCTACCACTCCCAAGACACATTCTCAAGCTCACTCTCACTCTCGGCACAGACCAGCTCACAAAGTTAAAACATACAGCCATGTTTCCCTCTTAATATTTCTAAGGGCTTAATGCTCTTGCTGGTCCTACCTTCCCTTGCCAGCACTTTCACACCCAGACAGACACTGCGGATGTACTTTTGCCTTGCCTTCCAGCACTCTCAATACACATTCGCAAGCTCACTCTCATTCTTCGCACAGACCAGCTCACAAAGTGCAAACATGCAGCCATTTCTCCCACACCATAGCTCTAAGGCCTAAGAGCTGGTGCTGTATTCAACTGCCCTTCCCACCGCACTCACAGCAGACACCCCCCGGGAATCTCCCCTTGCCTTGCCTCCCACCACTCTCAATACACATTCTCAAGCTCACTCTCACTCTCGGCACACACCAGCTCACAAAGTTAAAACATACAGCCATTTCTCCCACACCAGAGCTCTAAGCGCTTAGAGCTCTTGCTGATTCTGACCTCCCCTTGCCAGTGCTTTCACAGCCAAACATATACTAAGAATCTCCCCATGCCTTGCCTCCTACCACTCCCAAGACACATTCTCAAGCTCACTCTCACTCTCGGCACAGACCAGCTCCCAGTGTTAAAACATACAGCCATTTCTCTCTCACCAGAGCTCTAAGCGCTTAGAGCTCTTGCTGTTTCTGACCTTCCCTTGCCAGTGCTTTCACAGCCAAACATACACTAAGAATCTCCCCTTGCCTTGCCTCCTAGCCCTGCCAAGACACATTCGCAAGCTCACTCTCACTCTCGGCACACACCAGCTCACAAAGTTAAAACATACAGCCATTTCTCCCACACCAGAGCTCTAAGGGCTTAGAGCTCTTGCTGTTTCTGACCTTCCCTTGCCAGTGCTTTCACAGCCAAACATACACTAAGAATCTCCCCTTGCCTTGCCTCCTACCACTGCCAAGACACATTCGCAAGCTCACTCTCACTCTCGGCACACACCAGCTCACAAAGTTAAAACATACAGCCATTTCTCCCACACCAGAGCTCGAAGGGCTTAGAGCTCTTGCTGTTTCTAACCTTCCCTTGCCAGTGCTTTCACAGACAAACATACACTAAGAATCTCCCCTTGCCTTGCCTCCTACCACTGCCAGCACCATTCGCAAGCTCACTCTCACTCTCGGCACAGACCAGCTCACAAAGTTAAAACATACAGCCATTTCTCCCACACCAGAGCTCTAAGGGCTTAGAGCTCTTGCTGTTTCTGACCTTCCCTTGCCAGTGCTTTCACAGCCAAACATACACTAAGAATCTCCCCTTGCCTTGCCTCCTAGCCCTGCCAAGACACATTCGCAAGCTCACTCTCACTCTCGGCACACACCAGCTCACAAAGTTAAAACATACAGCCATTTCTCCCACACCAGAGCTCTAAGGGCTTAGAGCTCTTGCTGTTTCTGACCTTCCCTTGCCAGTGCTTTCACAGCCAAACATACACTAAGAAACTCCCCTTGCCTTGCCTCCTACCACTGCCAGCACCATTCGCAAGCTCACTCTCACTCTCGGCACAGACCAGCTCACAAAGTTAAAACATACAGCCATGTTTCCCTCTTAATATTTCTAAGGGCTTAATGCTCTGGCTGGTCCTCACCTTCCCTTGCCAGCACTTTCACACCCAGACAGACACTGCGGATGTACTTTTGCCTTGCCTCCCAGCACTCTCAATACACATTCGCAAGCTCACTCTCACTCTTCGCACAGACCAGCTCACAAAGTGCAAACATGCAGCCATTTCTCCCACACCATAGCTCTAAGGCCTAAGAGCTGGTGCTGTATTCAACTGCCCTTCCCACCGCACTCACAGCCAGACACCCCCCTGGCATCTCCCCTTGCCTTGCCTCCCACCACTCCCAAGACACATTCTCAAGCTCACTCTCACTCTCGGCACACACCAGCTCACAAAGTTAAAACATCCAGCCATTTCTCCCACACCAGAGCTCTAAGGGCTTAGAGCTCTTGCTGTTTCTAACCTTCCCTTGCCAGTGCTTTCACAGCCAAACATACACTAAGAAACTCCCCTTGCCTTGCCTCCTACCACTGCCAGCACCATTCGCAAGCTCACTCTCACTCTCGGCACAGACCAGCTCCCAGTGTTAAAACATACAGCCATTTCTCTCTCACCAGAGCTCTAAGCGCTTAGAGCTCTTGCTGTTTCTGACCTTCCCTTGCCAGTGCTTTCACAGCCAAACATACACTAAGAATCTCCCCTTGCCTTGCCTCCTAGCCCTGCCAAGACACATTCGCAAGCTCACTCTCACTCTCGGCACACACCAGCTCTCAAAGTTAAAACATACAGCCATTTCTCCCACACCAGAGCTCTAAGCGCTTAGAGCTCTTGCTGATTCTGACCTTCCCTTGCCAGTGCTTTCACAGCCAAACATACACTAAGAATCTCCCCTTGCCTTGCCTCCTACCACTCCCAAGACACATTCTCAAGCTCACTATCACTCTCGGCACAGACCAGCTCACAAAGTTAAAACATACAGCCATGTTTCCCTCTTAATATTTCTAAGGGCTTAATGCTCTTGCTGGTCCTACCTTCCCTTGCCAGCACTTTCACACCCAGACAGACACTGCGGATGTACTTTTGCCTTGCCTCCCAGCACTCTCAATACACATTCGCAAGCTCACTCTCACTCTTCGCACAGACCAGCTCACAAAGTGCAAACATGCAGCCATTTCTCCCACACCATAGCTCTAAGGCCTAAGAGCTGGTGCTGTATTCAACTGCCCTTCCCACCGCACTCACAGCCAGACACCCCCCGGGCATCTCCCCTTGCCTTGCCTCCCACCACTCCCAAGACACATTCTCAAGCTCACTCTCACTCTCGGCACAGACCAGCTCACAAAGTAATAACATACAGCCATTTCTCCCACACCAGAGCTCTAAGCGCTTAGAGCTCTTGCTGATTCTGACCTTCCCTTGCCAGTGCTTTCACAGCCAAGCATACACTAAGAATCTCCCCATGCCTTGCCTCCTACCACTGCCAAGACAGATTCTCAAGCTCACTCTCACTCTCGGCACTGACCAGCTCCCTGTGTTAAAACATACAGCCATTTCTCTCTCACCAGAGCTCTAAGCGCTTAGAGCTCTTGCTGTTTCTGACCTTCCCTTGCCAGTGCTTTCACAGCCAAACATACACTAAGAATCTCCCCTTGCCTTGCCTCCTAGCCCTGCCAAGACACATTCGCAAGCTCACTCTCACTCTCGGCACACACCAGCTCACAAAGTTAAAACATACAGCCATTTCTCCCACACCACAGCTCTAAGGGCTGAGCTCTTGCTGTTTCTGACCTTCCCTTGCCAGTGCTTTCACAGCCAAACATACACTAAGAATCTCCCCTTGCCTTGCCTCCTACCACTGCCAAGACACATTCGCAAGCTCACTCTCACTCTCGGCACACACCAGCTCACAAAGTTAAAACATACAGCCATTTCTCCCACACCAGAGCTCGAAGGGCTTAGAGCTCTTGCTGTTTCTAACCTTCCCTTGCCAGTGCTTTCACAGCCAAACATACACTAAGAATCTCCCCTTGCCTTGCCTCCTACCACTGCCAACACACATTCGCAAGCTCACTCTCACTCTCGGCACACACCAGCTCACAAAGTTAAAACATACAGCCATTTCTCCCACACCACAGCTCTAAGGGCTTAGAGCTCTTGCTGTTTCTAAGCTTCCCTTGCCAGTGCTTTCACAGCCAAACATACACTAAGAATCTCCCCTTGCCTTGCCTCCTACCACTGCCAAGACACATTCGCAAGCTCACTCTCACTCTCGGCACACACCAGCTCACAAAGTTAAAACATACAGCCATGTTTCCCTCTTAATATTTCTAAGGGCTTAATGCTCTGGCTGGTCCTCACCTTCCCTTGCCAGCACTTTCACACCCAGACAGAAACTGCGGATGTACTTTTGCCTTGCCTCCCAGCACTCTCAATATACATTCGCAAGCTCACTCTCACTCTTCGCACAGACCAGCTCACAAAGTGCAAACATGCAGCCATTTCTCCCACACCATAGCTCTAAGGCCTAAGCGCTGGTGCTGTATTCAACTGCCCTTCCCACCGCACTCACAGCCAGACACCCCCCTGGCATCTCCCCTTGCCTTGCCTCCCACCACTCCCAAGACACATTCTCAAGCTCACTCTCACTCTCGGCACACACCAGCACACAAAGTTAAAACATACAGCCATTTCTCCCACACCAGAGCTCTAAGGGCTTAGAGCTCTTGCTGATTCTGACCTTCCCTTGCCAGTGCTTTCACAGCCAAACATACACTAAGAATCTCCCCTTGCCTTGCCTCCTACCACTGCCAACACACATTCGCAAGCTCACTCTCACTCTCGGCACACACCAGCTCACAAAGTTAAAACATACAGCCATTTCTCCCACACCAGAGCTCGAAGGGCTTAGAGCTCTTGCTGTTTCTAACCTTCCCTTGCCAGTGCTTTCACAGCCAAACATACACTAAGAAACTCCCCTTGCCTTGCCTCCTACCACTGTCAGCACCATTCGCAAGCTCACTCTCACTCTCGGCACAGACCAGCTCACAAAGTTAAAACATACAGCCATGTTTCCCTCTTAATATTTCTAAGGGCTTAATGCTCTTGCTGGTCCTACCTTCCCTTGCCAGCACTTTCACACCCAGACAGACACTGCGGATGTACTTTTGCCTTGCCTCCCAGCACTCTCAATACACATTCGCAAGCTCACTCTCACTCTCGGCACAGACCAGCTCCCAGTGTTAAAACATACAGCCATTTCTCTCTCACCAGAGCTCTAAGCGCTTAGAGCTCTTGCTGTTTCTGACCTTCCCTTGCCAGTGCTTTCACAGCCAAACATACACTAAGAATCTCCCCTTGCCTTGCCTCCTAGCCCTGCCAAGACACATTCGCAAGCTCACTCTCACTCTCGGCACACACCAGCTCACAAAGTTAAAACATACAGCCATTTCTCCCACACCAGAGCTCTAAGCGCTTAGAGCTCTTGCTGATTCTGACCTTCCCTTGCCAGTGCTTTCACAGCCAAACATACACTAAGAATCTCCCCTTGCCTTGCCTCCTACCACTGCCAACACACATTCTCAAGCTCACTCTCACTCTCGGCACACACCAGCTCACAAAGTTAAAACATACAGCCATGTTTCCCTCTTAATATTTCTAAGGGCTTAATGCTCTTGCTGGTCCTACCTTCCCTTGCCAGCACTTTCACACCCAGACAGACACTGCGGATGTACTTTTGCCTTGCCTCCCAGCACTCTCAATACACATTCACAAGCTCACTCTCACTCTTCGCACAGACCAGCTCACAAAGTGCAAACATGCAGCCATTTCTCCCACACCATAGCTCGAAGGCCTAAGAGCTGGTGCTGTATTCAACTGGCCTTCCCACCGCACTCACAGCCAGACACCCCCCGGGCATCTCCCCTTGCCTTGCCTCCCACCACTCTCAATACACATTCGCAAGCTCACTCTCACTCTCGGCACAGACCAGCTCACAAAGTAATAACATACAGCCATTTCTCCCACACCAGAGCTCTAAGCGCTTAGAGCTCTTGCTGATTCTGACCTTCCCTTGCCAGTGCTTTCACAGCCAAGCATACACTAAGAATCTCCCCATGCCTTGCCTCCTACCACTGCCAAGACAGATTCTCAAGCTCACTCTCACTCTCGGCACAGACCAGCTCCCAGTGTTAAAACATACAGCCATTTCTCTCTCACCAGAGCTCTAAGCGCTTAGAGCTCTTGCTGTTTCTGACCTTCCCTTGCCAGTGCTTTCACAGCCAAACATACACTAAGAATCTCCCCTTGCCTTGCCTCCTAGCCCTGCCAAGACACATTCACAAGCTCACTCTCACTCTCGGCACACACCAGCTCACAAAGTTAAAACATACAGCCATTTCTCCCACACCAGAGCTCGAAGGGCTTAGAGCTCTTGCTGTTTCTGACCTTCCCTTGCCAGTGCTTTCACAGCCAAACATACACTAAGAATCTCCCCTTGCCTTGCCTCCTACCACTGCCAACACACATTCGCAAGCTCACTCTCACTCTCGGCACACACCAGCTCACAAAGTGAAAACATACAGCCATTTCTCCCACACCAGAGCTCGAAGGGCTTAGAGCTCCTGCTGTTTCTAACCTTCCCTTGCCAGTGCTTTCACAGCCAAACATACACTAAGAATCTCCCCTTGCCTTGCCTCCTACCACTGCCAACACCATTCGCAAGCTCACTCTCACTCTCGGCACAGACCAGCTCACAAAGTTAAAACATACAGCCATGTTTCCCTCTTAATATTTCTAAGGGCTTAATGCTCTGGCTGGTCCTCACCTTCCCTTGCCAGCACTTTCACACCCAGACAGACACTGCGGATGTACTTTTGCCTTGCCTCCCAGCACTCTCAATACACATTCGCAAGCTCACTCTCACTCTTCGCACAGACCAGCTCACAAAGTGCAAACATGCAGCCATTTCTCCCACACCAGAGCTCTAAGGCCTAAGAGCTGGTGCTGTATTCAACTGCCCTTCCCACCGCACTCACAGCCAGACACCCCCCGGGCATCTCCCCTTGCCTTGCCTCCCACCACTCCCAAGACACATTCTCAAGCTCACTCTCACTCTCGGCACACACCAGCTCACAAAGTTAAAACATACAGCCATTTCTCCCACACCAGAGCTCTAAGGGCTTAGAGCTCTTGCTGATTCTGACCTTCCCTTGCCAGTGCTTTCACAGCCAAACATACACTAAGAATCTCCCCTTGCCTTGCCTCCTACCACTCCCAAGACACATTCTCAAGCTCACTCTCACTCTCGGCACAGACCAGCTCACAAAGTTAAAACATACAGCCATGTTTCCCTCTTAATATTTCTAAGGGCTTAATGCTCTGGCTGGTCCTACCTTCCCTTGCCAGCACTTTCACACCCAGACAGACACTGCGGATGTACTTTTGCCTTGCCTCCCAGCACTCTCAATACACATTCGCAAGCTCACTCTCACTCTTCGCACAGACCAGCTCACAAAGTGCAAACATGCAGCCATTTCTCCCACACCATAGCTCTAAGGCCTAAGAGCTGGTGCTGTATTCAACTGCCCTTCCCACCGCACTCACAGCCAGACACCCCCCTGGCATCTCCCCTTGCCTTGCCTCCCACCACTCCCAAGACACATTCTCAAGCTCACTCTCACTCTCGGCACACACCAGCTCACAAAGTTAAAACATACAGCCATTTCTCCCACACCAGAGCTCGAAGGGCTTAGAGCTCTTGCTGTTTCTAACCTTCCCTTGCCAGTGCTTTCACAGCCAAACATACACTAAGAAACTCCCCTTGCCTTGCCTCCTACCACTGTCAGCACCATTCGCAAGCTCACTCTCACTCTCGGCACAGACCAGCTCACAAAGTTAAAACATACAGCCATGTTTCCCTCTTAATATTTCTAAGGGCTTAATGCTCTTGCTGGTCCTACCTTCCCTTGCCAGCACTTTCACACCCAGACAGACACTGCGGATGTACTTTTGCCTTGCCTCCCAGCACTCTCAATACACATTCGCAAGCTCACTCTCACTCTCGGCACAGACCAGCTCCCAGTGTTAAAACATACAGCCATTTCTCTCTCACCAGAGCTCTAAGCGCTTAGAGCTCTTGCTGTTTCTGACCTTCCCTTGCCAGTGCTTTCACAGCCAAACATACACTAAGAATCTCCCCTTGCCTTGCCTCCTAGCCCTGCCAAGACACATTCGCAAGCTCACTCTCACTCTCGGCACACACCAGCTCACAAAGTTAAAACATACAGCCATTTCTCCCACACCAGAGCTCTAAGCGCTTAGAGCTCTTGCTGATTCTGACCTTCCCTTGCCAGTGCTTTCACAGCCAAACATACACTAAGAATCTCCCCTTGCCTTGCCTCCTACCACTGCCAACACACATTCTCAAGCTCACTCTCACTCTCGGCACACACCAGCTCACAAAGTTAAAACATACAGCCATGTTTCCCTCTTAATATTTCTAAGGGCTTAATGCTCTTGCTGGTCCTACCTTCCCTTGCCAGCACTTTCACACCCAGACAGACACTGCGGATGTACTTTTGCCTTGCCTCCCAGCACTCTCAATACACATTCACAAGCTCACTCTCACTCTTCGCACAGACCAGCTCACAAAGTGCAAACATGCAGCCATTTCTCCCACACCATAGCTCGAAGGCCTAAGAGCTGGTGCTGTATTCAACTGGCCTTCCCACCGCACTCACAGCCAGACACCCCCCGGGCATCTCCCCTTGCCTTGCCTCCCACCACTCTCAATACACATTCGCAAGCTCACTCTCACTCTCGGCACAGACCAGCTCACAAAGTAATAACATACAGCCATTTCTCCCACACCAGAGCTCTAAGCGCTTAGAGCTCTTGCTGATTCTGACCTTCCCTTGCCAGTGCTTTCACAGCCAAGCATACACTAAGAATCTCCCCATGCCTTGCCTCCTACCACTGCCAAGACAGATTCTCAAGCTCACTCTCACTCTCGGCACAGACCAGCTCCCAGTGTTAAAACATACAGCCATTTCTCTCTCACCAGAGCTCTAAGCGCTTAGAGCTCTTGCTGTTTCTGACCTTCCCTTGCCAGTGCTTTCACAGCCAAACATACACTAAGAATCTCCCCTTGCCTTGCCTCCTAGCCCTGCCAAGACACATTCACAAGCTCACTCTCACTCTCGGCACACACCAGCTCACAAAGTTAAAACATACAGCCATTTCTCCCACACCAGAGCTCGAAGGGCTTAGAGCTCTTGCTGTTTCTGACCTTCCCTTGCCAGTGCTTTCACAGCCAAACATACACTAAGAATCTCCCCTTGCCTTGCCTCCTACCACTGCCAACACACATTCGCAAGCTCACTCTCACTCTCGGCACACACCAGCTCACAAAGTGAAAACATACAGCCATTTCTCCCACACCAGAGCTCGAAGGGCTTAGAGCTCCTGCTGTTTCTAACCTTCCCTTGCCAGTGCTTTCACAGCCAAACATACACTAAGAATCTCCCCTTGCCTTGCCTCCTACCACTGCCAACACCATTCGCAAGCTCACTCTCACTCTCGGCACAGACCAGCTCACAAAGTTAAAACATACAGCCATGTTTCCCTCTTAATATTTCTAAGGGCTTAATGCTCTGGCTGGTCCTCACCTTCCCTTGCCAGCACTTTCACACCCAGACAGACACTGCGGATGTACTTTTGCCTTGCCTCCCAGCACTCTCAATACACATTCGCAAGCTCACTCTCACTCTTCGCACAGACCAGCTCACAAAGTGCAAACATGCAGCCATTTCTCCCACACCATAGCTCGAAGGCCTAAGAGCTGGTGCTGTATTCAACTGCCCTTCCCACCGCACTCACAGCCAGACACCCCCCGGGCATCTCCCCTTGCCTTGCCTCCCACCACTCCCAAGACACATTCTCAAGCTCACTCTCACTCTCGGCACACACCAGCTCACAAAGTTAAAACATACAGCCATTTCTCCCACACCAGAGCTCGAAGGGCTTAGAGCTCTTGCTGATTCTGACCTGCCCTTGCCAGTGCTTTCACAGCCAAACATACACTAAGAATCTCCCCTTGCCTTGCCTCCTACCACTCCCAAGACACATTCTCAAGCTCACTCTCACTCTCGGCACAGACCAGCTCACAAAGTTAAAACATACAGCCATGTTTCCCTCTTAATATTTCTAAGGGCTTAATGCTCTGGCTGGTCCTACCTTCCCTTGCCAGCACTTTCACACCCAGACAGACACTGCGGATGTACTTTTGCCTTGCCTCCCAGCACTCTCAATACACATTCGCAAGCTCACTCTCACTCTTCGCACAGACCAGCTCACAAAGTGCAAACATGCAGCCATTTCTCCCACACCATAGCTCTAAGGCCTAAGAGCTGGTGCTGTATTCAACTGCCCTTCCCACCGCACTCACAGCCAGACACCCCCCGGGCATCTCCCCTTGCCTTGCCTCCCACCACTCCCAAGACACATTCTCAAGCTCACTCTCACTCTCGGCACACACCAGCTCACAAAGTTAAAACATACAGCCATTTCTCCCACACGAGAGCTCTAAGCGCTTAGAGCTCTTGCTGATTCTGACCTTCCCTTGCCAGTGCTTTCACAGCCAAACATACACTAAGAATCTCCCCATGCCTTGCCTCCTACCACTCCCAAGACACATTCTCAAGCTCACTCTCACTCTCGGCACAGACCAGCTCACAAAGTTAAAACATACAGCCATGTTTCCCTCTTAATATTTCTAAGGGCTTAATGCTCTTGCTGGTCCTACCTTCCCTTGCCAGCACTTTCACACCCAGACAGACACTGCGGATGTACTTTTGCCTTGCCTTCCAGCACTCTCAATACACATTCGCAAGCTCACTCTCATTCTTCGCACAGACCAGCTCACAAAGTGCAAACATGCAGCCATTTCTCCCACACCATAGCTCTAAGGCCTAAGAGCTGGTGCTGTATTCAACTGCCCTTCCCACCGCACTCACAGCAGACACCCCCCGGGAATCTCCCCTTGCCTTGCCTCCCACCACTCTCAATACACATTCTCAAGCTCACTCTCACTCTCGGCACACACCAGCTCACAAAGTTAAAACATACAGCCATTTCTCCCACACCAGAGCTCTAAGCGCTTAGAGCTCTTGCTGATTCTGACCTCCCCTTGCCAGTGCTTTCACAGCCAAACATATACTAAGAATCTCCCCATGCCTTGCCTCCTACCACTCCCAAGACACATTCTCAAGCTCACTCTCACTCTCGGCACAGACCAGCTCCCAGTGTTAAAACATACAGCCATTTCTCTCTCACCAGAGCTCTAAGCGCTTAGAGCTCTTGCTGTTTCTGACCTTCCCTTGCCAGTGCTTTCACAGCCAAACATACACTAAGAATCTCCCCTTGCCTTGCCTCCTAGCCCTGCCAAGACACATTCGCAAGCTCACTCTCACTCTCGGCACACACCAGCTCACAAAGTTAAAACATACAGCCATTTCTCCCACACCAGAGCTCTAAGGGCTTAGAGCTCTTGCTGTTTCTGACCTTCCCTTGCCAGTGCTTTCACAGCCAAACATACACTAAGAATCTCCCCTTGCCTTGCCTCCTACCACTGCCAAGACACATTCGCAAGCTCACTCTCACTCTCGGCACACACCAGCTCACAAAGTTAAAACATACAGCCATTTCTCCCACACCAGAGCTCGAAGGGCTTAGAGCTCTTGCTGTTTCTAACCTTCCCTTGCCAGTGCTTTCACAGACAAACATACACTAAGAATCTCCCCTTGCCTTGCCTCCTACCACTGCCAGCACCATTCGCAAGCTCACTCTCACTCTCGGCACAGACCAGCTCACAAAGTTAAAACATACAGCCATTTCTCCCACACCAGAGCTCTAAGGGCTTAGAGCTCTTGCTGTTTCTGACCTTCCCTTGCCAGTGCTTTCACAGCCAAACATACACTAAGAATCTCCCCTTGCCTTGCCTCCTAGCCCTGCCAAGACACATTCGCAAGCTCACTCTCACTCTCGGCACACACCAGCTCACAAAGTTAAAACATACAGCCATTTCTCCCACACCAGAGCTCTAAGGGCTTAGAGCTCTTGCTGTTTCTGACCTTCCCTTGCCAGTGCTTTCACAGCCAAACATACACTAAGAAACTCCCCTTGCCTTGCCTCCTACCACTGCCAGCACCATTCGCAAGCTCACTCTCACTCTCGGCACAGACCAGCTCACAAAGTTAAAACATACAGCCATGTTTCCCTCTTAATATTTCTAAGGGCTTAATGCTCTGGCTGGTCCTCACCTTCCCTTGCCAGCACTTTCACACCCAGACAGACACTGCGGATGTACTTTTGCCTTGCCTCCCAGCACTCTCAATACACATTCGCAAGCTCACTCTCACTCTTCGCACAGACCAGCTCACAAAGTGCAAACATGCAGCCATTTCTCCCACACCATAGCTCTAAGGCCTAAGAGCTGGTGCTGTATTCAACTGCCCTTCCCACCGCACTCACAGCCAGACACCCCCCTGGCATCTCCCCTTGCCTTGCCTCCCACCACTCCCAAGACACATTCTCAAGCTCACTCTCACTCTCGGCACACACCAGCTCACAAAGTTAAAACATCCAGCCATTTCTCCCACACCAGAGCTCTAAGGGCTTAGAGCTCTTGCTGTTTCTAACCTTCCCTTGCCAGTGCTTTCACAGCCAAACATACACTAAGAAACTCCCCTTGCCTTGCCTCCTACCACTGCCAGCACCATTCGCAAGCTCACTCTCACTCTCGGCACAGACCAGCTCACAAAGTTAAAACATACAGTCATGTTTCCCTCTTAATATTTCTAAGGGCTTAATGCTCTGGCTGGTCCTCACCTTCCCTTGCCAGCACTTTCACACCCAGACAGACACTGCGGATGTACGTTTGCCTTGCCTCCCAGCACTCTCAATACACATTCGCAAGCTCACTCTCACTCTCGGCACACACCAGCTCACAAAGTTAAAACATACAGCCATTTCTCCCACACCATAGCTCTAAGGCCTAAGAGCTGGTGCTGTATTCAACTGCCCTTCCCACCGCACTCACAGCCAGACACCCCCCTGGCATCTCCCCTTGCCTTGCCTCCCACCACTCCCAAGACACATTCTCAAGCTCACTCTCACTCTCGGCACACACCAGCTCACAAAGTTAAAACATACAGCAATTTCTCCCACACCAGAGCTCTAAGCGCTTAGAGCTCTTGCTGATTCTGACCTTCCCTTGCCAGTGCTTTCACAGCCAAACATACACTAAGAATCTCCCCTTGCCTTGCCTCCTACCACTCCCAATACACATTCGCAAGCTCACTCTCACTCTCGGCACAGATCAGCTCACAAAGTTAAAACATACAGCCATGTTTCCCTCTTAATATTTCTAAGGGCTTAATGCTCTTGCTGGTCCTACCTTCCCTTGCCAGCACTTTCACACCCAGACAGACACTGCGGATGTACTTTTGCCTTGCCTCCCAGCACTCTCAATACACATTCGCAAGCTCACTCTCACTCTTCGCACAGACCAGCTCACAAAGTGCAAACATGCAGCCATTTCTCCCACACCATAGCTCGAAGGCCTAAGAGCTGGTGCTGTATTCAACTGCCCTTCCCACCGCACTCACAGCCAGACACCCCCCGGGCATCTCCCCTTGCCTTGCCTCCCACCACTCCCAAGACACATTCTCAAGCTCACTCTCACTCTCGGCACAGACCAGCTCACAAAGTAATAACATACAGCCATTTCTCCCACACCAGAGCTCTAAGCGCTTAGAGCTCTTGCTGATTCTGACCTTCCCTTGCCAGTGCTTTCACAGCCAAGCATACACTAAGAATCTCCCCATGCCTTGCCTCCTACCACTGCCAAGACAGATTCTCAAGCTCACTCTCACTCTCGGCACAGACCAGCTCCCAGTGTTAAAACATACAGCCATTTCTCTCTCACCAGAGCTCTAAGCGCTTAGAGCTCTTGCTGTTTCTGACCTTCCCTTGCCAGTGCTTTCACAGCCAAACATACACTAAGAATCTCCCCTTGCCTTGCCTCCTAGCCCTGCCAAGACACATTCGCAAGCTCACTCTCACTCTCGGCACACACCAGCTCACAAAGTTAAAACATACAGCCATTTCTCCCACACCACAGCTCTAAGGGCTGAGCTCTTGCTGTTTCTGACCTTCCCTTGCCAGTGCTTTCACAGCCAAACATACACTAAGAATCTCCCCTTGCCTTGCCTCCTACCACTGCCAAGACACATTCGCAAGCTCACTCTCACTCTCGGCACACACCAGCTCACAAAGTTAAAACATACAGCCATTTCTCCCACACCAGAGCTCGAAGGGCTTAGAGCTCTTGCTGTTTCTAACCTTCCCTTGCCAGTGCTTTCACAGCCAAACATACACTAAGAATCTCCCCTTGCCTTGCCTCCTACCACTGCCAACACACATTCGCAAGCTCACTCTCACTCTCGGCACACACCAGCTCACAAAGTTAAAACATACAGCCATTTCTCCCACACCACAGCTCTAAGGGCTTAGAGCTCTTGCTGTTTCTAAGCTTCCCTTGCCAGTGCTTTCACAGCCAAACATACACTAAGAATCTCCCCTTGCCTTGCCTCCTACCACTGCCAAGACACATTCGCAAGCTCACTCTCACTCTCGGCACACACCAGCTCACAAAGTTAAAACATACAGCCATGTTTCCCTCTTAATATTTCTAAGGGCTTAATGCTCTGGCTGGTCCTCACCTTCCCTTGCCAGCACTTTCACACCCAGACAGAAACTGCGGATGTACTTTTGCCTTGCCTCCCAGCACTCTCAATATACATTCGCAAGCTCACTCTCACTCTTCGCACAGACCAGCTCACAAAGTGCAAACATGCAGCCATTTCTCCCACACCATAGCTCTAAGGCCTAAGCGCTGGTGCTGTATTCAACTGCCCTTCCCACCGCACTCACAGCCAGACACCCCCCTGGCATCTCCCCTTGCCTTGCCTCCCACCACTCCCAAGACACATTCTCAAGCTCACTCTCACTCTCGGCACACACCAGCACACAAAGTTAAAACATACAGCCATTTCTCCCACACCAGAGCTCTAAGGGCTTAGAGCTCTTGCTGATTCTGACCTTCCCTTGCCAGTGCTTTCACAGCCAAACATACACTAAGAATCTCCCCTTGCCTTGCCTCCTACCACTGCCAACACACATTCGCAAGCTCACTCTCACTCTCGGCACACACCAGCTCACAAAGTTAAAACATACAGCCATTTCTCCCACACCAGAGCTCGAAGGGCTTAGAGCTCTTGCTGTTTCTAACCTTCCCTTGCCAGTGCTTTCACAGCCAAACATACACTAAGAAACTCCCCTTGCCTTGCCTCCTACCACTGTCAGCACCATTCGCAAGCTCACTCTCACTCTCGGCACAGACCAGCTCACAAAGTTAAAACATACAGCCATGTTTCCCTCTTAATATTTCTAAGGGCTTAATGCTCTTGCTGGTCCTACCTTCCCTTGCCAGCACTTTCACACCCAGACAGACACTGCGGATGTACTTTTGCCTTGCCTCCCAGCACTCTCAATACACATTCGCAAGCTCACTCTCACTCTCGGCACAGACCAGCTCCCAGTGTTAAAACATACAGCCATTTCTCTCTCACCAGAGCTCTAAGCGCTTAGAGCTCTTGCTGTTTCTGACCTTCCCTTGCCAGTGCTTTCACAGCCAAACATACACTAAGAATCTCCCCTTGCCTTGCCTCCTAGCCCTGCCAAGACACATTCGCAAGCTCACTCTCACTCTCGGCACACACCAGCTCACAAAGTTAAAACATACAGCCATTTCTCCCACACCAGAGCTCTAAGCGCTTAGAGCTCTTGCTGATTCTGACCTTCCCTTGCCAGTGCTTTCACAGCCAAACATACACTAAGAATCTCCCCTTGCCTTGCCTCCTACCACTCCCAAGACACATTCTCAAGCTCACTCTCACTCTCGGCACACACCAGCTCACAAAGTTAAAACATACAGCCATGTTTCCCTCTTAATATTTCTAAGGGCTTAATGCTCTGGCTGGTCCTACCTTCCCTTGCCAGCACTTTCACACCCAGACAGACACTGCGGATGTACTTTTGCCTTGCCTCCCAGCACTCTCAATACACATTCGCAAGCTCACTCTCACTCTTCGCACAGACCAGCTCACAAAGTGCAAACATGCAGCCATTTCTCCCACACCATAGCTCGAAGGCCTAAGAGCTGGTGCTGTATTCAACTGGCCTTCCCACCGCACTCACAGCCAGACACCCCCCGGGCATCTCCCCTTGCCTTGCCTCCCACCACTCTCAATACACATTCGCAAGCTCACTCTCACTCTCGGCACAGACCAGCTCACAAAGTAATAACATACAGCCATTTCTCCCACACCAGAGCTCTAAGCGCTTAGAGCTCTTGCTGATTCTGACCTTCCCTTGCCAGTGCTTTCACAGCCAAGCATACACTAAGAATCTCCCCATGCCTTGCCTCCTACCACTGCCAAGACAGATTCTCAAGCTCACTCTCACTCTCGGCACAGACCAGCTCCCAGTGTTAAAACATACAGCCATTTCTCTCTCACCAGAGCTCTAAGCGCTTAGAGCTCTTGCTGTTTCTGACCTTCCCTTGCCAGTGCTTTCACAGCCAAACATACACTAAGAATCTCCCCTTGCCTTGCCTCCTAGCCCTGCCAAGACACATTCACAAGCTCACTCTCACTCTCGGCACACACCAGCTCACAAAGTTAAAACATACAGCCATTTCTCCCACACCAGAGCTCGAAGGGCTTAGAGCTCTTGCTGTTTCTGACCTTCCCTTGCCAGTGCTTTCACAGCCAAACATACACTAAGAATCTCCCCTTGCCTTGCCTCCTACCACTGCCAACACACATTCGCAAGCTCACTCTCACTCTCGGCACACACCAGCTCACAAAGTGAAAACATACAGCCATTTCTCCCACACCAGAGCTCGAAGGGCTTAGAGCTCCTGCTGTTTCTAACCTTCCCTTGCCAGTGCTTTCACAGCCAAACATACACTAAGAATCTCCCCTTGCCTTGCCTCCTACCACTGCCAACACCATTCGCAAGCTCACTCTCACTCTCGGCACAGACCAGCTCACAAAGTTAAAACATACAGCCATGTTTCCCTCTTAATATTTCTAAGGGCTTAATGCTCTGGCTGGTCCTCACCTTCCCTTGCCAGCACTTTCACACCCAGACAGACACTGCGGATGTACTTTTGCCTTGCCTCCCAGCACTCTCAATACACATTCGCAAGCTCACTCTCACTCTTCGCACAGACCAGCTCACAAAGTGCAAACATGCAGCCATTTCTCCCACACCATAGCTCTAAGGCCTAAGAGCTGGTGCTGTATTCAACTGCCCTTCCCACCGCACTCACAGCCAGACACCCCCCGGGCATCTCCCCTTGCCTTGCCTCCCACCACTCCCAAGACACATTCTCAAGCTCACTCTCACTCTCGGCACACACCAGCTCACAAAGTTAAAACATACAGCCATTTCTCCCACACCAGAGCTCTAAGGGCTTAGAGCTCTTGCTGATTCTGACCTTCCCTTGCCAGTGCTTTCACAGCCAAACATACACTAAGAATCTCCCCTTGCCTTGCCTCCTACCACTCCCAAGACACATTCTCAAGCTCACTCTCACTCTCGGCACAGACCAGCTCACAAAGTTAAAACATACAGCCATGTTTCCCTCTTAATATTTCTAAGGGCTTAATGCTCTGGCTGGTCCTACCTTCCCTTGCCAGCACTTTCACACCCAGACAGACACTGCGGATGTACTTTTGCCTTGCCTTCCAGCACTCTCAATACACATTCGCAAGCTCACTCTCATTCTTCGCACAGACCAGCTCACAAAGTGCAAACATGCAGCCATTTCTCCCACACCATAGCTCTAAGACCTAAGAGCTGGTGCTGTATTCAACTGCCCTTCCCACCGCACTCACAGCCAGACACCCCCCGGGCATCTCCCCTTGCCTTGCCTCCCACCACTCTCAATACACATTCGCAAGCTCACTCTCACTCTCGGCACAGACCAGCTCACAAAGTAATAACATACAGCCATTTCTCCCACACCAGAGCTCTAAGCGCTTAGAGCTCTTGCTGATTCTGACCTTCCCTTGCCAGTGCTTTCACAGCCAAGCATACACTAAGAATCTCCCCATGCCTTGCCTCCTACCACTGCCAAGACAGATTCTCAAGCTCACTCTCACTCTCGGCACAGACCAGCTCCCAGTGTTAAAACATACAGCCATTTCTCTCTCACCAGAGCTCTAAGCGCTTAGAGCTCTTGCTGTTTCTGACCTTCCCTTGCCAGTGCTTTCACAGCCAAACATACACTAAGAATCTCCCCTTGCCTTGCCTCCTAGCCCTGCCAAGACACATTCACAAGCTCACTCTCACTCTCGGCACACACCAGCTCACAAAGTTAAAACATACAGCCATTTCTCCCACACCACAGCTCTAAGGGCTTAGAGCTCTTGCTGTTTCTGACCTTCCCTTGCCAGTGCTTTCACAGCCAAACATACACTAAGAATCTCCCCTTGCCTTGCCTCCTAGCCCTGCCAAGACACATTCGCAAGCTCACTCTCACTCTCGGCACACACCAGCTCACAAAGTGAAAACATACAGCCATTTCTCCCACACCAGAGCTTGAAGGGCTTAGAGCTCCTGCTGTTTCTAACCTTCCCTTGCCAGTGCTTTCACAGCCAAACATACACTAAGAATCTCCCCTTGCCTTGCCTCCTACCACTGCCAACACCATTCGCAAGCTCACTCTCACTCTCGGCACAGACCAGCTCACAAAGTTAAAACATACAGCCATGTTTCCCTCTTAATATTTCTAAGGGCTTAATGCTCTGGCTGGTCCTCACCTTCCCTTGCCAGCACTTTCACACCCAGACAGACACTGCGGATGTACTTTTGCCTTGCCTCCCAGCACTCTCAATACACATTCGCAAGCTCACTCTCACTCTCGGCACACACCAGCTCACAAAGTTAAAACATACAGCCATTTCTCCCACACCATAGCTCTAAGGCCTAAGAGCTGGTGCTGTATTCAACTGCCCTTCCCACCGCACTCACAGCCAGACACCCCCCTGGCATCTCCCCTTGCCTTGCCTCCCACCACTCCCAAGACACATTCTCAAGCTCACTCTCACTCTCGGCACACACCAGCTCACAAAGTTAAAACATACAGCAATTTCTCCCACACCAGAGCTCTAAGCGCTTAGAGCTCTTGCTGATTCTGACCTTCCCTTGCCAGTGCTTTCACAGCCAAACATACACTAAGAATCTCCCCTTGCCTTGCCTCCTACCACTCCCAATACACATTCGCAAGCTCACTCTCACTCTCGGCACAGATCAGCTCACAAAGTTAAAACATACAGCCATGTTTCCCTCTTAATATTTCTAAGGGCTTAATGCTCTTGCTGGTCCTACCTTCCCTTGCCAGCACTTTCACACCCAGACAGACACTGCGGATGTACTTTTGCCTTGCCTCCCAGCACTCTCAATACACATTCGCAAGCTCACTCTCACTCTTCGCACAGACCAGCTCACAAAGTGCAAACATGCAGCCATTTCTCCCACACCATAGCTCGAAGGCCTAAGAGCTGGTGCTGTATTCAACTGCCCTTCCCACCGCACTCACAGCCAGACACCCCCCGGGCATCTCCCCTTGCCTTGCCTCCCACCACTCCCAAGACACATTCTCAAGCTCACTCTCACTCTCGGCACAGACCAGCTCACAAAGTAATAACATACAGCCATTTCTCCCACACCAGAGCTCTAAGCGCTTAGAGCTCTTGCTGATTCTGACCTTCCCTTGCCAGTGCTTTCACAGCCAAGCATACACTAAGAATCTCCCCATGCCTTGCCTCCTACCACTGCCAAGACAGATTCTCAAGCTCACTCTCACTCTCGGCACAGACCAGCTCCCAGTGTTAAAACATACAGCCATTTCTCTCTCACCAGAGCTCTAAGCGCTTAGAGCTCTTGCTGTTTCTGACCTTCCCTTGCCAGTGCTTTCACAGCCAAACATACACTAAGAATCTCCCCTTGCCTTGCCTCCTAGCCCTGCCAAGACACATTCGCAAGCTCACTCTCACTCTCGGCACACACCAGCTCACAAAGTTAAAACATACAGCCATTTCTCCCACACCACAGCTCTAAGGGCTGAGCTCTTGCTGTTTCTGACCTTCCCTTGCCAGTGCTTTCACAGCCAAACATACACTAAGAATCTCCCCTTGCCTTGCCTCCTACCACTGCCAAGACACATTCGCAAGCTCACTCTCACTCTCGGCACACACCAGCTCACAAAGTTAAAACATACAGCCATTTCTCCCACACCAGAGCTCGAAGGGCTTAGAGCTCTTGCTGTTTCTAACCTTCCCTTGCCAGTGCTTTCACAGCCAAACATACACTAAGAATCTCCCCTTGCCTTGCCTCCTACCACTGCCAACACACATTCGCAAGCTCACTCTCACTCTCGGCACACACCAGCTCACAAAGTTAAAACATACAGCCATTTCTCCCACACCACAGCTCTAAGGGCTTAGAGCTCTTGCTGTTTCTAAGCTTCCCTTGCCAGTGCTTTCACAGCCAAACATACACTAAGAATCTCCCCTTGCCTTGCCTCCTACCACTGCCAAGACACATTCGCAAGCTCACTCTCACTCTCGGCACACACCAGCTCACAAAGTTAAAACATACAGCCATGTTTCCCTCTTAATATTTCTAAGGGCTTAATGCTCTGGCTGGTCCTCACCTTCCCTTGCCAGCACTTTCACACCCAGACAGAAACTGCGGATGTACTTTTGCCTTGCCTCCCAGCACTCTCAATATACATTCGCAAGCTCACTCTCACTCTTCGCACAGACCAGCTCACAAAGTGCAAACATGCAGCCATTTCTCCCACACCATAGCTCTAAGGCCTAAGCGCTGGTGCTGTATTCAACTGCCCTTCCCACCGCACTCACAGCCAGACACCCCCCTGGCATCTCCCCTTGCCTTGCCTCCCACCACTCCCAAGACACATTCTCAAGCTCACTCTCACTCTCGGCACACACCAGCACACAAAGTTAAAACATACAGCCATTTCTCCCACACCAGAGCTCTAAGGGCTTAGAGCTCTTGCTGATTCTGACCTTCCCTTGCCAGTGCTTTCACAGCCAAACATACACTAAGAATCTCCCCTTGCCTTGCCTCCTACCACTGCCAACACACATTCGCAAGCTCACTCTCACTCTCGGCACACACCAGCTCACAAAGTTAAAACATACAGCCATTTCTCCCACACCAGAGCTCGAAGGGCTTAGAGCTCTTGCTGTTTCTAACCTTCCCTTGCCAGTGCTTTCACAGCCAAACATACACTAAGAAACTCCCCTTGCCTTGCCTCCTACCACTGTCAGCACCATTCGCAAGCTCACTCTCACTCTCGGCACAGACCAGCTCACAAAGTTAAAACATACAGCCATGTTTCCCTCTTAATATTTCTAAGGGCTTAATGCTCTTGCTGGTCCTACCTTCCCTTGCCAGCACTTTCACACCCAGACAGACACTGCGGATGTACTTTTGCCTTGCCTCCCAGCACTCTCAATACACATTCGCAAGCTCACTCTCACTCTCGGCACAGACCAGCTCCCAGTGTTAAAACATACAGCCATTTCTCTCTCACCAGAGCTCTAAGCGCTTAGAGCTCTTGCTGTTTCTGACCTTCCCTTGCCAGTGCTTTCACAGCCAAACATACACTAAGAATCTCCCCTTGCCTTGCCTCCTAGCCCTGCCAAGACACATTCGCAAGCTCACTCTCACTCTCGGCACACACCAGCTCACAAAGTTAAAACATACAGCCATTTCTCCCACACCAGAGCTCTAAGCGCTTAGAGCTCTTGCTGATTCTGACCTTCCCTTGCCAGTGCTTTCACAGCCAAACATACACTAAGAATCTCCCCTTGCCTTGCCTCCTACCACTCCCAAGACACATTCTCAAGCTCACTCTCACTCTCGGCACACACCAGCTCACAAAGTTAAAACATACAGCCATGTTTCCCTCTTAATATTTCTAAGGGCTTAATGCTCTGGCTGGTCCTACCTTCCCTTGCCAGCACTTTCACACCCAGACAGACACTGCGGATGTACTTTTGCCTTGCCTCCCAGCACTCTCAATACACATTCGCAAGCTCACTCTCACTCTTCGCACAGACCAGCTCACAAAGTGCAAACATGCAGCCATTTCTCCCACACCATAGCTCGAAGGCCTAAGAGCTGGTGCTGTATTCAACTGGCCTTCCCACCGCACTCACAGCCAGACACCCCCCGGGCATCTCCCCTTGCCTTGCCTCCCACCACTCTCAATACACATTCGCAAGCTCACTCTCACTCTCGGCACAGACCAGCTCACAAAGTAATAACATACAGCCATTTCTCCCACACCAGAGCTCTAAGCGCTTAGAGCTCTTGCTGATTCTGACCTTCCCTTGCCAGTGCTTTCACAGCCAAGCATACACTAAGAATCTCCCCATGCCTTGCCTCCTACCACTGCCAAGACAGATTCTCAAGCTCACTCTCACTCTCGGCACAGACCAGCTCCCAGTGTTAAAACATACAGCCATTTCTCTCTCACCAGAGCTCTAAGCGCTTAGAGCTCTTGCTGTTTCTGACCTTCCCTTGCCAGTGCTTTCACAGCCAAACATACACTAAGAATCTCCCCTTGCCTTGCCTCCTAGCCCTGCCAAGACACATTCACAAGCTCACTCTCACTCTCGGCACACACCAGCTCACAAAGTTAAAACATACAGCCATTTCTCCCACACCAGAGCTCGAAGGGCTTAGAGCTCTTGCTGTTTCTGACCTTCCCTTGCCAGTGCTTTCACAGCCAAACATACACTAAGAATCTCCCCTTGCCTTGCCTCCTACCACTGCCAACACACATTCGCAAGCTCACTCTCACTCTCGGCACACACCAGCTCACAAAGTGAAAACATACAGCCATTTCTCCCACACCAGAGCTCGAAGGGCTTAGAGCTCCTGCTGTTTCTAACCTTCCCTTGCCAGTGCTTTCACAGCCAAACATACACTAAGAATCTCCCCTTGCCTTGCCTCCTACCACTGCCAACACCATTCGCAAGCTCACTCTCACTCTCGGCACAGACCAGCTCACAAAGTTAAAACATACAGCCATGTTTCCCTCTTAATATTTCTAAGGGCTTAATGCTCTGGCTGGTCCTCACCTTCCCTTGCCAGCACTTTCACACCCAGACAGACACTGCGGATGTACTTTTGCCTTGCCTCCCAGCACTCTCAATACACATTCGCAAGCTCACTCTCACTCTTCGCACAGACCAGCTCACAAAGTGCAAACATGCAGCCATTTCTCCCACACCATAGCTCTAAGGCCTAAGAGCTGGTGCTGTATTCAACTGCCCTTCCCACCGCACTCACAGCCAGACACCCCCCGGGCATCTCCCCTTGCCTTGCCTCCCACCACTCCCAAGACACATTCTCAAGCTCACTCTCACTCTCGGCACACACCAGCTCACAAAGTTAAAACATACAGCCATTTCTCCCACACCAGAGCTCTAAGGGCTTAGAGCTCTTGCTGATTCTGACCTTCCCTTGCCAGTGCTTTCACAGCCAAACATACACTAAGAATCTCCCCTTGCCTTGCCTCCTACCACTCCCAAGACACATTCTCAAGCTCACTCTCACTCTCGGCACAGACCAGCTCACAAAGTTAAAACATACAGCCATGTTTCCCTCTTAATATTTCTAAGGGCTTAATGCTCTGGCTGGTCCTACCTTCCCTTGCCAGCACTTTCACACCCAGACAGACACTGCGGATGTACTTTTGCCTTGCCTTCCAGCACTCTCAATACACATTCGCAAGCTCACTCTCATTCTTCGCACAGACCAGCTCACAAAGTGCAAACATGCAGCCATTTCTCCCACACCATAGCTCTAAGACCTAAGAGCTGGTGCTGTATTCAACTGCCCTTCCCACCGCACTCACAGCCAGACACCCCCCGGGCATCTCCCCTTGCCTTGCCTCCCACCACTCTCAATACACATTCGCAAGCTCACTCTCACTCTCGGCACAGACCAGCTCACAAAGTAATAACATACAGCCATTTCTCCCACACCAGAGCTCTAAGCGCTTAGAGCTCTTGCTGATTCTGACCTTCCCTTGCCAGTGCTTTCACAGCCAAGCATACACTAAGAATCTCCCCATGCCTTGCCTCCTACCACTGCCAAGACAGATTCTCAAGCTCACTCTCACTCTCGGCACAGACCAGCTCCCAGTGTTAAAACATACAGCCATTTCTCTCTCACCAGAGCTCTAAGCGCTTAGAGCTCTTGCTGTTTCTGACCTTCCCTTGCCAGTGCTTTCACAGCCAAACATACACTAAGAATCTCCCCTTGCCTTGCCTCCTAGCCCTGCCAAGACACATTCACAAGCTCACTCTCACTCTCGGCACACACCAGCTCACAAAGTTAAAACATACAGCCATTTCTCCCACACCACAGCTCTAAGGGCTTAGAGCTCTTGCTGTTTCTGACCTTCCCTTGCCAGTGCTTTCACAGCCAAACATACACTAAGAATCTCCCCTTGCCTTGCCTCCTAGCCCTGCCAAGACACATTCGCAAGCTCACTCTCACTCTCGGCACACACCAGCTCACAAAGTGAAAACATACAGCCATTTCTCCCACACCAGAGCTTGAAGGGCTTAGAGCTCCTGCTGTTTCTAACCTTCCCTTGCCAGTGCTTTCACAGCCAAACATACACTAAGAATCTCCCCTTGCCTTGCCTCCTACCACTGCCAACACCATTCGCAAGCTCACTCTCACTCTCGGCACAGACCAGCTCACAAAGTTAAAACATACAGCCATGTTTCCCTCTTAATATTTCTAAGGGCTTAATGCTCTGGCTGGTCCTCACCTTCCCTTGCCAGCACTTTCACACCCAGACAGACACTGCGGATGTACTTTTGCCTTGCCTCCCAGCACTCTCAATACACATTCGCAAGCTCACTCTCACTCTTCGCACAGACCAGCTCACAAAGTGCAAACATGCAGCCATTTCTCCCACACCATAGCTCTAAGGCCTAAGAGCTGGTGCTGTATTCAACTGCCCTTCCCACCGCACTCACAGCCAGACACCCCCCTGGCATCTCCCCTTGCCTTGCCTCCCACCACTCCCAAGACACATTCTCAAGCTCACTCTCACTCTCGGCACACACCAGCTCACAAAGTTAAAACATACAGCCATTTCTCCCACACCACAGCTCTAAGGGCTTAGAGCTCTTGCTGTTTCTGACCTTCCCTTGCCAGTGCTTTCACAGCCAAACATACACTAAGAATCTCCCCTTGCCTTGCCTCCTAGCCCTGCCAAGACACATTCGCAAGCTCACTCTCACTCTCGGCACACACCAGCTCACAAAGTTAAAACATACAGCCATTTCTCCCACACCACAGCTCTAAGGGCTGAGCTCTTGCTGTTTCTGACCTTCCCTTGCCAGTGCTTTCACAGCCAAACATACACTAAGAATCTCCCCTTGCCTTGCCTCCTACCACTGCCAAGACACATTCGCAAGCTCACTCTCACTCTCGGCACACACCAGCTCACAAAGTTAAAACATACAGCCATTTCTCCCACACCAGAGCTCGAAGGGCTTAGAGCTCTTGCTGTTTCTAACCTTCCCTTGCCAGTGCTTTCACAGCCAAACATACACTAAGAATCTCCCCTTGCCTTGCCTCCTACCACTGCCAACACACATTCGCAAGCTCACTCTCACTCTCGGCACACACCAGCTCACAAAGTTAAAACATACAGCCATTTCTCCCACACCACAGCTCTAAGGGCTTAGAGCTCTTGCTGTTTCTAAGCTTCCCTTGCCAGTGCTTTCACAGCCAAACATACACTAAGAATCTCCCCTTGCCTTGCCTCCTACCACTGCCAAGACACATTCGCAAGCTCACTCTCACTCTCGGCACACACCAGCTCACAAAGTTAAAACATACAGCCATGTTTCCCTCTTAATATTTCTAAGGGCTTAATGCTCTGGCTGGTCCTCACCTTCCCTTGCCAGCACTTTCACACCCAGACAGAAACTGCGGATGTACTTTTGCCTTGCCTCCCAGCACTCTCAATATACATTCGCAAGCTCACTCTCACTCTTCGCACAGACCAGCTCACAAAGTGCAAACATGCAGCCATTTCTCCCACACCATAGCTCTAAGGCCTAAGCGCTGGTGCTGTATTCAACTGCCCTTCCCACCGCACTCACAGCCAGACACCCCCCTGGCATCTCCCCTTGCCTTGCCTCCCACCACTCCCAAGACACATTCTCAAGCTCACTCTCACTCTCGGCACACACCAGCACACAAAGTTAAAACATACAGCCATTTCTCCCACACCAGAGCTCTAAGGGCTTAGAGCTCTTGCTGATTCTGACCTTCCCTTGCCAGTGCTTTCACAGCCAAACATACACTAAGAATCTCCCCTTGCCTTGCCTCCTACCACTGCCAACACACATTCGCAAGCTCACTCTCACTCTCGGCACACACCAGCTCACAAAGTTAAAACATACAGCCATTTCTCCCACACCAGAGCTCGAAGGGCTTAGAGCTCTTGCTGTTTCTAACCTTCCCTTGCCAGTGCTTTCACAGCCAAACATACACTAAGAAACTCCCCTTGCCTTGCCTCCTACCACTGTCAGCACCATTCGCAAGCTCACTCTCACTCTCGGCACAGACCAGCTCACAAAGTTAAAACATACAGCCATGTTTCCCTCTTAATATTTCTAAGGGCTTAATGCTCTTGCTGGTCCTACCTTCCCTTGCCAGCACTTTCACACCCAGACAGACACTGCGGATGTACTTTTGCCTTGCCTCCCAGCACTCTCAATACACATTCGCAAGCTCACTCTCACTCTCGGCACAGACCAGCTCCCAGTGTTAAAACATACAGCCATTTCTCTCTCACCAGAGCTCTAAGCGCTTAGAGCTCTTGCTGTTTCTGACCTTCCCTTGCCAGTGCTTTCACAGCCAAACATACACTAAGAATCTCCCCTTGCCTTGCCTCCTAGCCCTGCCAAGACACATTCGCAAGCTCACTCTCACTCTCGGCACACACCAGCTCACAAAGTTAAAACATACAGCCATTTCTCCCACACCAGAGCTCTAAGCGCTTAGAGCTCTTGCTGATTCTGACCTTCCCTTGCCAGTGCTTTCACAGCCAAACATACACTAAGAATCTCCCCTTGCCTTGCCTCCTACCACTCCCAAGACACATTCTCAAGCTCACTCTCACTCTCGGCACACACCAGCTCACAAAGTTAAAACATACAGCCATGTTTCCCTCTTAATATTTCTAAGGGCTTAATGCTCTGGCTGGTCCTACCTTCCCTTGCCAGCACTTTCACACCCAGACAGACACTGCGGATGTACTTTTGCCTTGCCTCCCAGCACTCTCAATACACATTCGCAAGCTCACTCTCACTCTTCGCACAGACCAGCTCACAAAGTGCAAACATGCAGCCATTTCTCCCACACCATAGCTCGAAGGCCTAAGAGCTGGTGCTGTATTCAACTGGCCTTCCCACCGCACTCACAGCCAGACACCCCCCGGGCATCTCCCCTTGCCTTGCCTCCCACCACTCTCAATACACATTCGCAAGCTCACTCTCACTCTCGGCACAGACCAGCTCACAAAGTAATAACATACAGCCATTTCTCCCACACCAGAGCTCTAAGCGCTTAGAGCTCTTGCTGATTCTGACCTTCCCTTGCCAGTGCTTTCACAGCCAAGCATACACTAAGAATCTCCCCATGCCTTGCCTCCTACCACTGCCAAGACAGATTCTCAAGCTCACTCTCACTCTCGGCACAGACCAGCTCCCAGTGTTAAAACATACAGCCATTTCTCTCTCACCAGAGCTCTAAGCGCTTAGAGCTCTTGCTGTTTCTGACCTTCCCTTGCCAGTGCTTTCACAGCCAAACATACACTAAGAATCTCCCCTTGCCTTGCCTCCTAGCCCTGCCAAGACACATTCACAAGCTCACTCTCACTCTCGGCACACACCAGCTCACAAAGTTAAAACATACAGCCATTTCTCCCACACCAGAGCTCGAAGGGCTTAGAGCTCTTGCTGTTTCTGACCTTCCCTTGCCAGTGCTTTCACAGCCAAACATACACTAAGAATCTCCCCTTGCCTTGCCTCCTACCACTGCCAACACACATTCGCAAGCTCACTCTCACTCTCGGCACACACCAGCTCACAAAGTGAAAACATACAGCCATTTCTCCCACACCAGAGCTCGAAGGGCTTAGAGCTCCTGCTGTTTCTAACCTTCCCTTGCCAGTGCTTTCACAGCCAAACATACACTAAGAATCTCCCCTTGCCTTGCCTCCTACCACTGCCAACACCATTCGCAAGCTCACTCTCACTCTCGGCACAGACCAGCTCACAAAGTTAAAACATACAGCCATGTTTCCCTCTTAATATTTCTAAGGGCTTAATGCTCTGGCTGGTCCTCACCTTCCCTTGCCAGCACTTTCACACCCAGACAGACACTGCGGATGTACTTTTGCCTTGCCTCCCAGCACTCTCAATACACATTCGCAAGCTCACTCTCACTCTTCGCACAGACCAGCTCACAAAGTGCAAACATGCAGCCATTTCTCCCACACCATAGCTCGAAGGCCTAAGAGCTGGTGCTGTATTCAACTGCCCTTCCCACCGCACTCACAGCCAGACACCCCCCTGGCATCTCCCCTTGCCTTGCCTCCCACCACTCCCAAGACACATTCTCAAGCTCACTCTCACTCTCGGCACACACCAGCTCACAAAGTTAAAACATACAGCCATTTCTCCCACACCACAGCTCTAAGGGCTTAGAGCTCTTGCTGATTCTGACCTTCCCTTGCCAGTGCTTTCACAGCCAAACATACACTAAGAATCTCCCCTTGCCTTGCCTCCTACCACTGCCAAGACACATTCTCAAGCTCACTCTCACTCTCGGCACAGACCAGCTCACAAAGTTAAAACATACAGCCATGTTTCCCTCTTAATATTTCTAAGGGCTTAATGCTCTTGCTGGTCCTACCTTCCCTTGCCAGCAGTTTCACACCCAGACAGACACTGCGGATGTACTTTTGCCTTGCCTTCCAGCACTCTCAATACACATTCGCAAGCTCACTCTCATTCTTCGCACAGACCAGCTCACAAAGTGCAAACATGCAGCCATTTCTCCCACACCATAGCTCTAAGGCCTAAGAGCTGGTGCTGTATTCAACTGCCCTTCCCACCGCACTAAAGCCAGACACCCCCCGGGAATCTCCCCTTGCCTTGCCTCCCACCACTTTCAATACACATTCTCAAGCTCACTCTCACTCTCGGCACAGACCAGCTCACAAAGTTAAAACATACAGCCATTTCTCCCACACCACAGCTCTAAGCGCTTAGAGCTCTTGCTGATTCTGACCTTCCCTTGCCAGTGCTTTCACAGCCAAACATATACTAAGAATCTCCCCATGCCTTGCCTCCTACCACTCCCAAGACACATTCTCAAGCTCACTCTCACTCTCGGCACAGACCAGCTCCCAGTGTTAAAACATACAGCCATTTCTCTCTCACCAGAGCTCTAAGCGCTTAGAGCTCTTGCTGTTTCTGACCTTCCCTTGCCAGTGCTTTCACAGCCAAACATACACTAAGAATCTCCCCTTGCCTTGCCTCCTAGCCCTGCCAAGACACATTCGCAAGCTCACTCTCACTCTCGGCACACACCAGCTCACAAAGTTAAAACATACAGCCATTTCTCCCACACCACAGCTCTAAGGGCTTAGAGCTCTTGCTGTTTCTGACCTTCCCTTGCCAGTGCTTTCACAGCCAAACATACACTAAGAATCTCCCCTTGCCTTGCCTCCTAGCCCTGCCAAGACACATTCGCAAGCTCACTCTCACTCTCGGCACACACCAGCTCACAAAGTGAAAACATACAGCCATTTCTCCCACACCAGAGCTCGAAGGGCTTAGAGCTCCTGCTGTTTCTAACCTTCCCTTGCCAGTGCTTTCACAGCCAAACATACACTAAGAATCTCCCCTTGCCTTGCCTCCTACCACTGCCAACACCATTCGCAAGCTCACTCTCACTCTCGGCACAGACCAGCTCACAAAGTTAAAACATACAGCCATGTTTCCCTCTTAATATTTCTAAGGGCTTAATGCTCTGGCTGGTCCTCACCTTCCCTTGCCAGCACTTTCACACCCAGACAGACACTGCGGATGTACTTTTGCCTTGCCTCCCAGCACTCTCAATACACATTCGCAAGCTCACTCTCACTCTTCGCACAGACCAGCTCACAAAGTGCAAACATGCAGCCATTTCTCCCACACCATAGCTCTAAGGCCTAAGAGCTGGTGCTGTATTCAACTGCCCTTCCCACCGCACTCACAGCCAGACACCCCCCGGGCATCTCCCCTTGCCTTGCCTCCCACCACTCCCAAGACACATTCTCAAGCTCACTCTCACTCTCGGCACACACCAGCTCACAAAGTTAAAACATACAGCCATTTCTCCCACACCACAGCTCTAAGGGCTTAGAGCTCTTGCTGTTTCTGACCTTCCCTTGCCAGTGCTTTCACAGCCAAACATACACTAAGAATCTCCCCTTGCCTTGCCTCCTACCACTGCCAAGACACATTCGCAAGCTCACTCTCACTCTCGGCACACACCAGCTCACAAAGTTAAAACATACAGCCATTTCTCCCACACCAGAGCTCGAAGGGCTTAGAGCTCTTGCTGTTTCTAACCTTCCCTTGCCAGTGCTTTCACAGCCAAACATACACTAAGAAACTCCCCTTGCCTTGCCTCCTACCACTGCCAGCACCATTCGCAAGCTCACTCTCACTCTCGGCACAGACCAGCTCACAAAGTTAAAACATACAGCCATGTTTCCCTCTTAATATTTCTAAGGGCTTAATGCTCTGGCTGGTCCTCACCTTCCCTTGCCAGCACTTTCACACCCAGACAGACACTGCGGATGTACTTTTGCCTTGCCTCCCAGCACTCTCAATACACATTCGCAAGCTCACTCTCACTCTTCGCACAGACCAGCTCAGAAAGTGCAAACATGCAGCCATTTCTCCCACACCATAGCTCTAAGGCCTAAGAGCTGGTGCTGTATTCAACTGCCCTTCCCACCGCACTCACAGCCAGACACCCCCCTGGCATCTCCCCTTGCCTTGCCTCCCACCACTCCCAAGACACATTCTCAACCTCACTCTCACTCTCGGCACACACCAGCTCACAAAGTTAAAACATCCAGCCATTTCTCCCACACCAGAGCTCGAAGGGCTTAGAGCTCTTGCTGTTTCTAACCTTCCCTTGCCAGTGCTTTCACAGCCAAACATACACTAAGAAACTCCCCTTGCCTTGCCTCCTACCACTGCCAGCACCATTCGCAAGCTCACTCTCACTCTCGGCACAGACCAGCTCACAAAGTTAAAACATACAGCCATGTTTCCCTCTTAATATTTCTAAGGGCTTAATGCTCTGGCTGGTCCTCACCTTCCCTTGCCAGCACTTTCACACCCAGACAGACACTGCGGATGTACGTTTGCCTTGCCTCCCAGCACTCTCAATACACATTCGCAAGCTCACTCTCACTCTCGGCACACACCAGCTCACAAAGTTAAAACATACAGCCATTTCTCCCACACCATAGCTCTAAGGCCTAAGAGCTGGTGCTGTATTCAACTGCCCTTCCCACCGCACTCACAGCCAGACACCCCCCTGGCATCTCCCCTTGCCTTGCCTCCCACCACTCCCAAGACACATTCTCAAGCTCACTCTCACTCTCGGCACACACCAGCTCACAAAGTTAAAACATACAGCCATTTCTCCCACACCAGAGCTCTAAGCGCTTAGAGCTCTTGCTGATTCTGACCTTCCCTTGCCAGTGCTTTCACAGCCAAACATACACTAAGAATCTCCCCTTGCCTTGCCTCCTACCACTCCCAAGACACATTCTCAAGCTCACTCACTCTCGGCACAGACCAGCTCACAAACTTAAAACATACAGCCATGTTTCCCTCTTAATATTTCTAAGGGCTTAATGCTCTTGCTGGTCCTACCTTCCCTTGCCAGCACTTTCACACCCAGACAGACACTGCGGATGTACTTTTGCCTTGCCTCCCAGCACTCTCAATACACATTCGCAAGCTCACTCTCACTCTTCGCACAGACCAGCTCACAAAGTGCAAACATGCAGCCATTTCTCCCACACCATAGCTCTAAGGCCTAAGAGCTGGTGCTGTATTCAACTGGCCTTCCCACCGCACTCACAGCCAGACACCCCCCGGGCATCTCCCCTTGCCTTGCCTCCCACCACTCTCAATACACATTCGCAAGCTCACTCTCACTCTCGGCACAGACCAGCTCACAAAGTAATAACATACAGCCATTTCTCCCACACCAGAGCTCTAAGCGCTTAGAGCTCTTGCTGATTCTGACCTTCCCTTGCCAGTGCTTTCACAGCCAAGCATACACTAAGAATCTCCCCATGCCTTGCCTCCTACCACTGCCAAGACAGATTCTCAAGCTCACTCTCACTCTCGGCACAGACCAGCTCCCAGTGTTAAAACATACAGCCATTTCTCTCTCACCAGAGCTCTAAGCGCTTAGAGCTCTTGCTGTTTCTGACCTTCCCTTGCCAGTGCTTTCACAGCCAAACATACACTAAGAATCTCCCCTTGCCTTGCCTCCTAGCCCTGCCAAGACACATTCACAAGCTCACTCTCACTCTCGGCACACACCAGCTCACAAAGTTAAAACATACAGCCATTTCTCCCACACCACAGCTCTAAGGGCTTAGAGCTCTTGCTGTTTCTGACCTTCCCTTGCCAGTGCTTTCACAGCCAAACATACACTAAGAATCTCCCCTTGCCTTGCCTCCTACCACTGCCAAGACACATTCGCAAGCTCACTCTCACTCTCGGCACACACCAGCTCACAAAGTTAAAACATACAGCCATTTCTCCCACACCAGAGCTCGAAGGGCTTAGAGCTCCTGCTGTTTCTAACCTTCCCTTGCCAGTGCTTTCACAGCCAAACATACACTAAGAATCTCCCCTTGCCTTGCCTCCTACCACTGCCAACACCATTCGCAAGCTCACTCTCACTCTCGGCACAGACCAGCTCACAAAGTTAAAACATACAGCCATGTTTCCCTCTTAATATTTCTAAGGGCTTAATGCTCTGGCTGGTCCTCACCTTCCCTTGCCAGCACTTTCACACCCAGACAGACACTGCGGATGTACTTTTGCCTTGCCTCCCAGCACTCTCAATACACATTCGCAAGCTCACTCTCACTCTTCGCACAGACCAGCTCAGAAAGTGCAAACATGCAGCCATTTCTCCCACACCATAGCTCTAAGGCCTAAGAGCTGGTGCTGTATTCAACTGCCCTTCCCACCGCACTCACAGCCAGACACCCCCCGGGCATCTCCCCTTGCCTTGCCTCCCACCACTCCCAAGACACATTCTCAAGCTCACTCTCACTCTCGGCACACACCAGCTCACAAAGTTAAAACATACAGCCATTTCTCCCACACCAGAGCTCTAAGGGCTTAGAGCTCTTGCTGATTCTGACCTTCCCTTGCCAGTGCTTTCACAGCCAAACATACACTAAGAATCTCCCCTTGCCTTGCCTCCTACCACTCCCAAGACACATTCTCAAGCTCACTCTCACTCTCGGCACAGACCAGCTCACAAAGTTAAAACATACAGCCATGTTTCCCTCTTAATATTTCTAAGGGCTTAATGCTCTGGCTGGTCCTACCTTCCCTTGCCAGCACTTTCACACCCAGACAGACACTGCGGATGTACTTTTGCCTTGCCTTCCAGCACTCTCAATACACATTCGCAAGCTCACTCTCATTCTTCGCACAGACCAGCTCACAAAGTGCAAACATGCAGCCATTTCTCCCACACCATAGCTCTAAGGCCTAAGAGCTGGTGCTGTATTCAACTGCCCTTCCCACCGCACTCACAGCCAGACACCCCCCGGGCATCTCCCCTTGCCTTGCCTCCCACCACTCTCAATACACATTCGCAAGCTCACTCTCACTCTCGGCACAGACCAGCTCACAAAGTAATAACATACAGCCATTTCTCCCACACCAGAGCTCTAAGCGCTTAGAGCTCTTGCTGATTCTGACCTTCCCTTGCCAGTGCTTTCACAGCCAAGCATACACTAAGAATCTCCCCATGCCTTGCCTCCTACCACTGCCAAGACAGATTCTCAAGCTCACTCTCACTCTCGGCACAGACCAGCTCCCAGTGTTAAAACATACAGCCATTTCTCTCTCACCAGAGCTCTAAGCGCTTAGAGCTCTTGCTGTTTCTGACCTTCCCTTGCCAGTGCTTTCACAGCCAAACATACACTAAGAATCTCCCCTTGCCTTGCCTCCTAGCCCTGCCAAGACACATTCGCAAGCTCACTCTCACTCTCGGCACACACCAGCTCACAAAGTTAAAACATACAGCCATTTCTCCCACACCACAGCTCTAAGGGCTTAGAGCTCTTGCTGTTTCTGACCTTCCCTTGCCAGTGCTTTCACAGCCAAACATACACTAAGAATCTCCCCTTGCCTTGCCTCCTACCACTGCCAAGACACATTCGCAAGCTCACTCTCACTCTCGGCACACACCAGCTCACAAAGTGAAAACATACAGCCATTTCTCCCACACCAGAGCTTGAAGGGCTTAGAGCTCCTGCTGTTTCTAACCTTCCCTTGCCAGTGCTTTCACAGCCAAACATACACTAAGAATCTCCCCTTGCCTTGCCTCCTACCACTGCCAACACCATTCGCAAGCTCACTCTCACTCTCGGCACAGACCAGCTCACAAAGTTAAAACATACAGCCATGTTTCCCTCTTAATATTTCTAAGGGCTTAATGCTCTGGCTGGTCCTCACCTTCCCTTGCCAGCACTTTCACACCCAGACAGACACTGCGGATGTACTTTTGCCTTGCCTCCCAGCACTCTCAATACACATTCGCAAGCTCACTCTCACTCTTCGCACAGACCAGCTCACAAAGTGCAAACATGCAGCCATTTCTCCCACACCATAGCTCTAAGGCCTAAGAGCTGGTGCTGTATTCAACTGCCCTTCCCACCGCACTCACAGCCAGACACCCCCCGGGCATCTCCCCTTGCCTTGCCTCCCACCACTCCCAAGACACATTCTCAAGCTCACTCTCACTCTCGGCACACACCAGCTCACAAAGTTAAAACATACAGCCATTTCTCCCACACCACAGCTCTAAGGGCTTAGAGCTCTTGCTGTTTCTGACCTTCCCTTGCCAGTGCTTTCACAGCCAAACATACACTAAGAATCTCCCCTTGCCTTGCCTCCTACCACTGCCAAGACACATTCGCAAGCTCACTCTCACTCTCGGCACACACCAGCTCACAAAGTTAAAACATACAGCCATTTCTCCCACACCAGAGCTCGAAGGGCTTAGAGCTCTTGCTGTTTCTAACCTTCCCTTGCCAGTGCTTTCACAGCCAAACATACACTAAGAAACTCCCCTTGCCTTGCCTCCTACCACTGCCAGCACCATTCGCAAGCTCACTCTCACTCTCGGCACAGACCAGCTCACAAAGTTAAAACATACAGCCATGTTTCCCTCTTAATATTTCTAAGGGCTTAATGCTCTGGCTGGTCCTCACCTTCCCTTGCCAGCACTTTCACACCCAGACAGACACTGCGGATGTACTTTTGCCTTGCCTCCCAGCACTCTCAATACACATTCGCAAGCTCACTCTCACTCTTCGCACAGACCAGCTCAGAAAGTGCAAACATGCAGCCATTTCTCCCACACCATAGCTCTAAGGCCTAAGAGCTGGTGCTGTATTCAACTGCCCTTCCCACCGCACTCACAGCCAGACACCCCCCTGGCATCTCCCCTTGCCTTGCCTCCCACCACTCCCAAGACACATTCTCAACCTCACTCTCACTCTCGGCACACACCAGCTCACAAAGTTAAAACATCCAGCCATTTCTCCCACACCAGAGCTCGAAGGGCTTAGAGCTCTTGCTGTTTCTAACCTTCCCTTGCCAGTGCTTTCACAGCCAAACATACACTAAGAAACTCCCCTTGCCTTGCCTCCTACCACTGCCAGCACCATTCGCAAGCTCACTCTCACTCTCGGCACAGACCAGCTCACAAAGTTAAAACATACAGCCATGTTTCCCTCTTAATATTTCTAAGGGCTTAATGCTCTGGCTGGTCCTCACCTTCCCTTGCCAGCACTTTCACACCCAGACAGACACTGCGGATGTACGTTTGCCTTGCCTCCCAGCACTCTCAATACACATTCGCAAGCTCACTCTCACTCTCGGCACACACCAGCTCACAAAGTTAAAACATACAGCCATTTCTCCCACACCATAGCTCTAAGGCCTAAGAGCTGGTGCTGTATTCAACTGCCCTTCCCACCGCACTCACAGCCAGACACCCCCCTGGCATCTCCCCTTGCCTTGCCTCCCACCACTCCCAAGACACATTCTCAAGCTCACTCTCACTCTCGGCACACACCAGCTCACAAAGTTAAAACATACAGCCATTTCTCCCACACCAGAGCTCTAAGCGCTTAGAGCTCTTGCTGATTCTGACCTTCCCTTGCCAGTGCTTTCACAGCCAAACATACACTAAGAATCTCCCCTTGCCTTGCCTCCTACCACTCCCAAGACACATTCTCAAGCTCACTCACTCTCGGCACAGACCAGCTCACAAAGTTAAAACATACAGCCATGTTTCCCTCTTAATATTTCTAAGGGCTTAATGCTCTTGCTGGTCCTACCTTCCCTTGCCAGCACTTTCACACCCAGACAGACACTGCGGATGTACTTTTGCCTTGCCTCCCAGCACTCTCAATACACATTCGCAAGCTCACTCTCACTCTTCGCACAGACCAGCTCACAAAGTGCAAACATGCAGCCATTTCTCCCACACCATAGCTCTAAGGCCTAAGAGCTGGTGCTGTATTCAACTGGCCTTCCCACCGCACTCACAGCCAGACACCCCCCGGGCATCTCCCCTTGCCTTGCCTCCCACCACTCTCAATACACATTCGCAAGCTCACTCTCACTCTCGGCACAGACCAGCTCACAAAGTAATAACATACAGCCATTTCTCCCACACCAGAGCTCTAAGCGCTTAGAGCTCTTGCTGATTCTGACCTTCCCTTGCCAGTGCTTTCACAGCCAAGCATACACTAAGAATCTCCCCATGCCTTGCCTCCTACCACTGCCAAGACACGTTCGCAAGCTCACTCTCACTCTCGGCACACACCAGCTCACAAAGTTAAAACATACAGCCATTTCTCCCACACCAGAGCTCTAAGGGATTAGAGCTCTTGCTGATTCTGACCTTCCATTGCCAGTGCTTTCACAGCCAAACATACACTAAGAATCTCCCCTTGCCTTGCCTCCTACCACTCCCAAGACACATTCTCAAGCTCACTCTCACTCTCGGCACAGACCAGCTCACAAAGTTAAAACATACAGCCATTTCTCTCTCACCAGAGCTCTAAGCGCTTAGAGCTCTTGCTGTTTCTGACCTTCCCTTGCCAGTGCTTTCACAGCCAAACATACACTAAGAATCTCCCCTTGCCTTGCCTCCTAGCCCTGCCAAGACACATTCGCAAGCTCACTCTCACTCTCGGCACACACCAGCTCACAAAGTTAAAACATACAGCCATTTCTCCCACACCACAGCTCTAAGGGCTTAGAGCTCTTGCTGTTTCTGACCTTCCCTTGCCAGTGCTTTCACAGCCAAACATACACTAAGAATCTCCCCTTGCCTTGCCTCCTACCACTGCCAAGACACATTCGCAAGCTCACTCTCACTCTCGGCACACACCAGCTCACAAAGTGAAAACATACAGCCATTTCTCCCCCACCAGAGCTCGAAGGGCTTAGAGCTCCTGCTGTTTCTAACCTTCCCTTGCCAGTGCTTTCACAGCCAAACATACACTAAGAATCTCCCCTTGCCTTGCCTCCTACCACTGCCAACACCATTCGCAAGCTCACTCTCACTCTCGGCACAGACCAGCTCACAAAGTTAAAACATACAGCCATGTTTCCCTCTTAATATTTCTAAGGGCTTAATGCTCTGGCTGGTCCTCACCTTCCCTTGCCAGCACTTTCACACCCAGACAGACACTGCGGATGTACTTTTGCCTTGCCTCCCAGCACTCTCAATACACATTCGCAAGCTCACTCTCACTCTTCGCACAGACCAGCTCACAAAGTGCAAACATGCAGCCATTTCTCCCACACCATAGCTCTAAGGCCTAAGCGCTGGTGCTGTATTCAACTGCCCTTCCCACCGCACTCACAGCCAGACACCCCCCGGGCATCTCCCCTTGCCTTGCCTCCCACCACTCCCAAGACACATTCTCAAGCTCACTCTCACTCTCGGCACACACCAGTTCACAAAGTTAAAACATACAGCCATTTCTCCCACACCACAGCTCTAAGGGCTTAGAGCTCTTGCTGATTCTGACCTTCCCTTGCCAGTGCTTTCACAGCCAAACATACACTAAGAATCTCCCCTTGCCTTGCCTCCTACCACTCCCAAGACACATTCTCAAGCTCACTCTCACTCTCGGCACAGACCAGCTCACAAAGTTAAAACATACAGCCATGTTTCCCTCTTAATATTTCTAAGGGCTTAATGCTCTTGCTGGTCCTACCTTCCCTTGCCAGCAGTTTCACACCCAGACAGACACTGCGGATGTACTTTTGCCTTGCCTTCCAGCACTCTCAATACACATTCGCAAGCTCACTCTCATTCTTCGCACAGACCAGCTCACAAAGTGCAAACATGCAGCCATTTCTCCCACACCATAGCTCTAAGGCCTAAGAGCTGGTGCTGTATTCAACTGCCCTTCCCACCGCACTAAAGCCAGACACCCCCCGGGAATCTCCCCTTGCCTTGCCTCCCACCACTCTCAATACACATTCTCAAGCTCACTCTCACTCTCGGCACAGACCAGCTCACAAAGTTAAAACATACAGCCATTTCTCCCACACCAGAGCTCTAAGCGCTTAGAGCTCTTGCTGATTCTGACCTTCCCTTGCCAGTGCTTTCACAGCCAAACATATACTAAGAATCTCCCCATGCCTTGCCTCCTACCACTGCCAAGACAGATTCTCAAGCTCACTCTCACTCTCGGCACAGACCAGCTCCCAGTGTTAAAACATACAGCCATTTCTCTCTCACCAGAGCTCTAAGCGCTTAGAGCTCTTGCTGTTTCTGACCTTCCCTTGCCAGTGCTTTCACAGCCAAACATACACTAAGAATCTCCCCTTGCCTTGCCTCCTAGCCCTGCCAAGACACATTCGCAAGCTCACTCTCACTCTCGGCACACACCAGCTCACAAAGTTAAAACATACAGCCATTTCTCCCACACCACAGCTCTAAGGGCTTAGAGCTCTTGCTGTTTCTGACCTTCCCTTGCCAGTGCTTTCACAGCCAAACATACACTAAGAATCTCCCCTTGCCTTGCCTCCTACCACTGCCAAGACACATTCGCAAGCTCACTCTCACTCTCGGCACACACCAGCTCACAAAGTTAAAACATACAGCCATTTCTCCCACACCACAGCTCTAAGCGCTTAGAGCTCTTGCTGATTCTGACCTCCCCTTGCCAGTGCTTTCACAGCCAAACATATACTAAGAATCTCCCCATGCCTTGCCTCCTACCACTCCCAAGACACATTCTCAAGCTCACTCTCACTCTCGGCACAGACCAGCTCCCAGTGTTAAAACATACAGCCATTTCTCTCTCACCAGAGCTCTAAGCGCTTAGAGCTCTTGCTGTTTCTGACCTTCCCTTGCCAGTGCTTTCACAGCCAAACATACACTAAGAATCTCCCCTTGCCTTGCCTCCTACCACTGCCAACACACATTCGCAAGCTCACTCTCACTCTCGGCACACACCAGCTCACAAAGTTAAAACATACAGCCATTTCTCCCACACCAGAGCTCGAAGGGCTTAGAGCTCTTGCTGTTTCTAACCTTCCCTTGCCAGTGCTTTCACAGCCAAACATACACTAAGAAACTCCCCTTGCCTTGCCTCCTACCACTGCCAGCACCATTCGCAAGCTCACTCTCACTCTCGGCACAGACCAGCTCACAAAGTTAAAACATACAGCCATGTTTCCCTCTTAATATTTCTAAGGGCTTAATGCTCTGGCTGGTCCTCACCTTCCCTTGCCAGCACTTTCACACCCAGACAGACACTGCGGATGTACTTTTGCCTTGCCTCCCAGCACTCTCAATACACATTCGCAAGCTCACTCTCACTCTTCGCACAGACCAGCTCACAAAGTGCAAACATGCAGCCATTTCTCCCACACCAGAGCTCTAAGGCCTAAGAGCTGGTGCTGTATTCAACTGCCCTTCCCACCGCACTCACAGCCAGACACCCCCCGGGCATCTCCCCTTGCCTTGCCTCCCACCACTCCCAAGACACATTCTCAAGCTCACTCTCACTCTCGGCACACACCAGCTCACAAAGTTAAAACATACAGCCATTTCTCCCACACCAGAGCTCGAAGGGCTTAGAGCTCTTGCTGATTCTGACCTTCCCTTGCCAGTGCTTTCACAGCCAAACATACACTAAGAATCTCCCCTTGCCTTGCCTCCTACCACTCCCAAGACACATTCTCAAGCTCACTATCACTCTCGGCACAGACCAGCTCACAAAGTTAAAACATACAGCCATGTTTCCCTCTTAATATTTCTAAGGGCTTAATGCTCTTGCGGGTCCTACCTTCCCTTGCCAGCACTTTCACACCCAGACAGACACTGCGGATGTACTTTTGCCTTGCCTCCCAGCACTCTCAATACACATTCGCAAGCTCACTCTCACTCTCGGCACAGACCAGCTCCCAGTGTTAAAACATACAGCCATTTCTCTCTCACCAGAGCTCTAAGCGCTTAGAGCTCTTGCTGTTTCTGACCTTCCCTTGCCAGTGCTTTCACAGCCAAACATACACTAAGAATCTCCCCTTGCCTTGCCTCCTAGCCCTGCCAAGACACATTCGCAAGCTCACTCTCACTCTCGGCACACACCAGCTCACAAAGTTAAAACATACAGCCATTTCTCCCACACCAGAGCTCTAAGCGCTTAGAGCTCTTGCTGATTCTGACCTTCCCTTGCCAGTGCTTTCACAGCCAAACATACACTAAGAATCTCCCCTTGCCTTGCCTCCTACCACTCCCAAGACACATTCTCAAGCTCACTCACTCTCGGCACAGACCAGCTCACAAAGTTAAAACATACAGCCATGTTTCCCTCTTAATATTTCTAAGGGCTTAATGCTCTTGCTGGTCCTACCTTCCCTTGCCAGCACTTTCACACCCAGACAGACACTGCGGATGTACTTTTGCCTTGCCTCCCAGCACTCTCAATACACATTCGCAAGCTCACTCTCACTCTTCGCACAGACCAGCTCACAAAGTGCAAACATGCAGCCATTTCTCCCACACCATAGCTCTAAGGCCTAAGAGCTGGTGCTGTATTCAACTGGCCTTCCCACCGCACTCACAGCCAGACACCCCCCGGGCATCTCCCCTTGCCTTGCCTCCCACCACTCTCAATACACATTCGCAAGCTCACTCTCACTCTCGGCACAGACCAGCTCACAAAGTAATAACATACAGCCATTTCTCCCACACCAGAGCTCTAAGCGCTTAGAGCTCTTGCTGATTCTGACCTTCCCTTGCCAGTGCTTTCACAGCCAAGCATACACTAAGAATCTCCCCATGCCTTGCCTCCTACCACTGCCAAGACACGTTCGCAAGCTCACTCTCACTCTCGGCACACACCAGCTCACAAAGTTAAAACATACAGCCATTTCTCCCACACCAGAGCTCTAAGGGATTAGAGCTCTTGCTGATTCTGACCTTCCATTGCCAGTGCTTTCACAGCCAAACATACACTAAGAATCTCCCCTTGCCTTGCCTCCTACCACTCCCAAGACACATTCTCAAGCTCACTCTCACTCTCGGCACAGACCAGCTCACAAAGTTAAAACATACAGCCATTTCTCTCTCACCAGAGCTCTAAGCGCTTAGAGCTCTTGCTGTTTCTGACCTTCCCTTGCCAGTGCTTTCACAGCCAAACATACACTAAGAATCTCCCCTTGCCTTGCCTCCTAGCCCTGCCAAGACACATTCGCAAGCTCACTCTCACTCTCGGCACACACCAGCTCACAAAGTTAAAACATACAGCCATTTCTCCCACACCACAGCTCTAAGGGCTTAGAGCTCTTGCTGTTTCTGACCTTCCCTTGCCAGTGCTTTCACAGCCAAACATACACTAAGAATCTCCCCTTGCCTTGCCTCCTACCACTGCCAAGACACATTCGCAAGCTCACTCTCACTCTCGGCACACACCAGCTCACAAAGTGAAAACATACAGCCATTTCTCCCCCACCAGAGCTCGAAGGGCTTAGAGCTCCTGCTGTTTCTAACCTTCCCTTGCCAGTGCTTTCACAGCCAAACATACACTAAGAATCTCCCCTTGCCTTGCCTCCTACCACTGCCAACACCATTCGCAAGCTCACTCTCACTCTCGGCACAGACCAGCTCACAAAGTTAAAACATACAGCCATGTTTCCCTCTTAATATTTCTAAGGGCTTAATGCTCTGGCTGGTCCTCACCTTCCCTTGCCAGCACTTTCACACCCAGACAGACACTGCGGATGTACTTTTGCCTTGCCTCCCAGCACTCTCAATACACATTCGCAAGCTCACTCTCACTCTTCGCACAGACCAGCTCACAAAGTGCAAACATGCAGCCATTTCTCCCACACCATAGCTCTAAGGCCTAAGCGCTGGTGCTGTATTCAACTGCCCTTCCCACCGCACTCACAGCCAGACACCCCCCGGGCATCTCCCCTTGCCTTGCCTCCCACCACTCCCAAGACACATTCTCAAGCTCACTCTCACTCTCGGCACACACCAGTTCACAAAGTTAAAACATACAGCCATTTCTCCCACACCACAGCTCTAAGGGCTTAGAGCTCTTGCTGATTCTGACCTTCCCTTGCCAGTGCTTTCACAGCCAAACATACACTAAGAATCTCCCCTTGCCTTGCCTCCTACCACTCCCAAGACACATTCTCAAGCTCACTCTCACTCTCGGCACAGACCAGCTCACAAAGTTAAAACATACAGCCATGTTTCCCTCTTAATATTTCTAAGGGCTTAATGCTCTTGCTGGTCCTACCTTCCCTTGCCAGCAGTTTCACACCCAGACAGACACTGCGGATGTACTTTTGCCTTGCCTTCCAGCACTCTCAATACACATTCGCAAGCTCACTCTCATTCTTCGCACAGACCAGCTCACAAAGTGCAAACATGCAGCCATTTCTCCCACACCATAGCTCTAAGGCCTAAGAGCTGGTGCTGTATTCAACTGCCCTTCCCACCGCACTAAAGCCAGACACCCCCCGGGAATCTCCCCTTGCCTTGCCTCCCACCACTCTCAATACACATTCTCAAGCTCACTCTCACTCTCGGCACAGACCAGCTCACAAAGTTAAAACATACAGCCATTTCTCCCACACCAGAGCTCTAAGCGCTTAGAGCTCTTGCTGATTCTGACCTTCCCTTGCCAGTGCTTTCACAGCCAAACATATACTAAGAATCTCCCCATGCCTTGCCTCCTACCACTGCCAAGACAGATTCTCAAGCTCACTCTCACTCTCGGCACAGACCAGCTCCCAGTGTTAAAACATACAGCCATTTCTCTCTCACCAGAGCTCTAAGCGCTTAGAGCTCTTGCTGTTTCTGACCTTCCCTTGCCAGTGCTTTCACAGCCAAACATACACTAAGAATCTCCCCTTGCCTTGCCTCCTAGCCCTGCCAAGACACATTCGCAAGCTCACTCTCACTCTCGGCACACACCAGCTCACAAAGTTAAAACATACAGCCATTTCTCCCACACCACAGCTCTAAGGGCTTAGAGCTCTTGCTGTTTCTGACCTTCCCTTGCCAGTGCTTTCACAGCCAAACATACACTAAGAATCTCCCCTTGCCTTGCCTCCTACCACTGCCAAGACACATTCGCAAGCTCACTCTCACTCTCGGCACACACCAGCTCACAAAGTTAAAACATACAGCCATTTCTCCCACACCACAGCTCTAAGCGCTTAGAGCTCTTGCTGATTCTGACCTCCCCTTGCCAGTGCTTTCACAGCCAAACATATACTAAGAATCTCCCCATGCCTTGCCTCCTACCACTCCCAAGACACATTCTCAAGCTCACTCTCACTCTCGGCACAGACCAGCTCCCAGTGTTAAAACATACAGCCATTTCTCTCTCACCAGAGCTCTAAGCGCTTAGAGCTCTTGCTGTTTCTGACCTTCCCTTGCCAGTGCTTTCACAGCCAAACATACACTAAGAATCTCCCCTTGCCTTGCCTCCTACCACTGCCAACACACATTCGCAAGCTCACTCTCACTCTCGGCACACACCAGCTCACAAAGTTAAAACATACAGCCATTTCTCCCACACCAGAGCTCGAAGGGCTTAGAGCTCTTGCTGTTTCTAACCTTCCCTTGCCAGTGCTTTCACAGCCAAACATACACTAAGAAACTCCCCTTGCCTTGCCTCCTACCACTGCCAGCACCATTCGCAAGCTCACTCTCACTCTCGGCACAGACCAGCTCACAAAGTTAAAACATACAGCCATGTTTCCCTCTTAATATTTCTAAGGGCTTAATGCTCTGGCTGGTCCTCACCTTCCCTTGCCAGCACTTTCACACCCAGACAGACACTGCGGATGTACTTTTGCCTTGCCTCCCAGCACTCTCAATACACATTCGCAAGCTCACTCTCACTCTTCGCACAGACCAGCTCACAAAGTGCAAACATGCAGCCATTTCTCCCACACCAGAGCTCTAAGGCCTAAGAGCTGGTGCTGTATTCAACTGCCCTTCCCACCGCACTCACAGCCAGACACCCCCCGGGCATCTCCCCTTGCCTTGCCTCCCACCACTCCCAAGACACATTCTCAAGCTCACTCTCACTCTCGGCACACACCAGCTCACAAAGTTAAAACATACAGCCATTTCTCCCACACCAGAGCTCGAAGGGCTTAGAGCTCTTGCTGATTCTGACCTTCCCTTGCCAGTGCTTTCACAGCCAAACATACACTAAGAATCTCCCCTTGCCTTGCCTCCTACCACTCCCAAGACACATTCTCAAGCTCACTATCACTCTCGGCACAGACCAGCTCACAAAGTTAAAACATACAGCCATGTTTCCCTCTTAATATTTCTAAGGGCTTAATGCTCTTGCGGGTCCTACCTTCCCTTGCCAGCACTTTCACACCCAGACAGACACTGCGGATGTACTTTTGCCTTGCCTCCCAGCACTCTCAATACACATTCGCAAGCTCACTCTCACTCTCGGCACAGACCAGCTCCCAGTGTTAAAACATACAGCCATTTCTCTCTCACCAGAGCTCTAAGCGCTTAGAGCTCTTGCTGTTTCTGACCTTCCCTTGCCAGTGCTTTCACAGCCAAACATACACTAAGAATCTCCCCTTGCCTTGCCTCCTAGCCCTGCCAAGACACATTCGCAAGCTCACTCTCACTCTCGGCACACACCAGCTCACAAAGTTAAAACATACAGCCATTTCTCCCACACCAGAGCTCTAAGCGCTTAGAGCTCTTGCTGATTCTGACCTTCCCTTGCCAGTGCTTTCACAGCCAAACATACACTAAGAATCTCCCCTTGCCTTGCCTCCTACCACTCCCAAGACACATTCTCAAGCTCACTCACTCTCGGCACAGACCAGCTCACAAAGTTAAAACATACAGCCATGTTTCCCTCTTAATATTTCTAAGGGCTTAATGCTCTTGCTGGTCCTACCTTCCCTTGCCAGCACTTTCACACCCAGACAGACACTGCGGATGTACTTTTGCCTTGCCTCCCAGCACTCTCAATACACATTCGCAAGCTCACTCTCACTCTTCGCACAGACCAGCTCACAAAGTGCAAACATGCAGCCATTTCTCCCACACCATAGCTCTAAGGCCTAAGAGCTGGTGCTGTATTCAACTGGCCTTCCCACCGCACTCACAGCCAGACACCCCCCGGGCATCTCCCCTTGCCTTGCCTCCCACCACTCTCAATACACATTCGCAAGCTCACTCTCACTCTCGGCACAGACCAGCTCACAAAGTAATAACATACAGCCATTTCTCCCACACCAGAGCTCTAAGCGCTTAGAGCTCTTGCTGATTCTGACCTTCCCTTGCCAGTGCTTTCACAGCCAAGCATACACTAAGAATCTCCCCATGCCTTGCCTCCTACCACTGCCAAGACACGTTCGCAAGCTCACTCTCACTCTCGGCACACACCAGCTCACAAAGTTAAAACATACAGCCATTTCTCCCACACCAGAGCTCTAAGGGATTAGAGCTCTTGCTGATTCTGACCTTCCATTGCCAGTGCTTTCACAGCCAAACATACACTAAGAATCTCCCCTTGCCTTGCCTCCTACCACTCCCAAGACACATTCTCAAGCTCACTCTCACTCTCGGCACAGACCAGCTCACAAAGTTAAAACATACAGCCATTTCTCTCTCACCAGAGCTCTAAGCGCTTAGAGCTCTTGCTGTTTCTGACCTTCCCTTGCCAGTGCTTTCACAGCCAAACATACACTAAGAATCTCCCCTTGCCTTGCCTCCTAGCCCTGCCAAGACACATTCGCAAGCTCACTCTCACTCTCGGCACACACCAGCTCACAAAGTTAAAACATACAGCCATTTCTCCCACACCACAGCTCTAAGGGCTTAGAGCTCTTGCTGTTTCTGACCTTCCCTTGCCAGTGCTTTCACAGCCAAACATACACTAAGAATCTCCCCTTGCCTTGCCTCCTACCACTGCCAAGACACATTCGCAAGCTCACTCTCACTCTCGGCACACACCAGCTCACAAAGTGAAAACATACAGCCATTTCTCCCCCACCAGAGCTCGAAGGGCTTAGAGCTCCTGCTGTTTCTAACCTTCCCTTGCCAGTGCTTTCACAGCCAAACATACACTAAGAATCTCCCCTTGCCTTGCCTCCTACCACTGCCAACACCATTCGCAAGCTCACTCTCACTCTCGGCACAGACCAGCTCACAAAGTTAAAACATACAGCCATGTTTCCCTCTTAATATTTCTAAGGGCTTAATGCTCTGGCTGGTCCTCACCTTCCCTTGCCAGCACTTTCACACCCAGACAGACACTGCGGATGTACTTTTGCCTTGCCTCCCAGCACTCTCAATACACATTCGCAAGCTCACTCTCACTCTTCGCACAGACCAGCTCACAAAGTGCAAACATGCAGCCATTTCTCCCACACCATAGCTCTAAGGCCTAAGAGCTGGTGCTGTATTCAACTGCCCTTCCCACCGCACTCACAGCCAGACACCCCCCGGGCATCTCCCCTTGCCTTGCCTCCCACCACTCCCAAGACACATTCTCAAGCTCACTCTCACTCTCGGCACACACCAGTTCACAAAGTTAAAACATACAGCCATTTCTCCCACACCACAGCTCTAAGGGCTTAGAGCTCTTGCTGATTCTGACCTTCCCTTGCCAGTGCTTTCACAGCCAAACATACACTAAGAATCTCCCCTTGCCTTGCCTCCTACCACTCCCAAGACACATTCTCAAGCTCACTCTCACTCTCGGCACAGACCAGCTCACAAAGTTAAAACATACAGCCATGTTTCCCTCTTAATATTTCTAAGGGCTTAATGCTCTTGCTGGTCCTACCTTCCCTTGCCAGCAGTTTCACACCCAGACAGACACTGCGGATGTACTTTTGCCTTGCCTTCCAGCACTCTCAATACACATTCGCAAGCTCACTCTCATTCTTCGCACAGACCAGCTCACAAAGTGCAAACATGCAGCCATTTCTCCCACACCATAGCTCTAAGGCCTAAGAGCTGGTGCTGTATTCAACTGCCCTTCCCACCGCACTAAAGCCAGACACCCCCCGGGAATCTCCCCTTGCCTTGCCTCCCACCACTCTCAATACACATTCTCAAGCTCACTCTCACTCTCGGCACAGACCAGCTCACAAAGTTAAAACATACAGCCATTTCTCCCACACCAGAGCTCTAAGCGCTTAGAGCTCTTGCTGATTCTGACCTTCCCTTGCCAGTGCTTTCACAGCCAAACATATACTAAGAATCTCCCCATGCCTTGCCTCCTACCACTGCCAAGACAGATTCTCAAGCTCACTCTCACTCTCGGCACAGACCAGCTCCCAGTGTTAAAACATACAGCCATTTCTCTCTCACCAGAGCTCTAAGCGCTTAGAGCTCTTGCTGTTTCTGACCTTCCCTTGCCAGTGCTTTCACAGCCAAACATACACTAAGAATCTCCCCTTGCCTTGCCTCCTAGCCCTGCCAAGACACATTCGCAAGCTCACTCTCACTCTCGGCACACACCAGCTCACAAAGTTAAAACATACAGCCATTTCTCCCACACCACAGCTCTAAGGGCTTAGAGCTCTTGCTGTTTCTGACCTTCCCTTGCCAGTGCTTTCACAGCCAAACATACACTAAGAATCTCCCCTTGCCTTGCCTCCTACCACTGCCAAGACACATTCGCAAGCTCACTCTCACTCTCGGCACACACCAGCTCACAAAGTTAAAACATACAGCCATTTCTCCCACACCACAGCTCTAAGCGCTTAGAGCTCTTGCTGATTCTGACCTCCCCTTGCCAGTGCTTTCACAGCCAAACATATACTAAGAATCTCCCCATGCCTTGCCTCCTACCACTCCCAAGACACATTCTCAAGCTCACTCTCACTCTCGGCACAGACCAGCTCCCAGTGTTAAAACATACAGCCATTTCTCTCTCACCAGAGCTCTAAGCGCTTAGAGCTCTTGCTGTTTCTGACCTTCCCTTGCCAGTGCTTTCACAGCCAAACATACACTAAGAATCTCCCCTTGCCTTGCCTCCTACCACTGCCAACACACATTCGCAAGCTCACTCTCACTCTCGGCACACACCAGCTCACAAAGTTAAAACATACAGCCATTTCTCCCACACCAGAGCTCGAAGGGCTTAGAGCTCTTGCTGTTTCTAACCTTCCCTTGCCAGTGCTTTCACAGCCAAACATACACTAAGAAACTCCCCTTGCCTTGCCTCCTACCACTGCCAGCACCATTCGCAAGCTCACTCTCACTCTCGGCACAGACCAGCTCACAAAGTTAAAACATACAGCCATGTTTCCCTCTTAATATTTCTAAGGGCTTAATGCTCTGGCTGGTCCTCACCTTCCCTTGCCAGCACTTTCACACCCAGACAGACACTGCGGATGTACTTTTGCCTTGCCTCCCAGCACTCTCAATACACATTCGCAAGCTCACTCTCACTCTTCGCACAGACCAGCTCACAAAGTGCAAACATGCAGCCATTTCTCCCACACCAGAGCTCTAAGGCCTAAGAGCTGGTGCTGTATTCAACTGCCCTTCCCACCGCACTCACAGCCAGACACCCCCCGGGCATCTCCCCTTGCCTTGCCTCCCACCACTCCCAAGACACATTCTCAAGCTCACTCTCACTCTCGGCACACACCAGCTCACAAAGTTAAAACATACAGCCATTTCTCCCACACCAGAGCTCGAAGGGCTTAGAGCTCTTGCTGATTCTGACCTTCCCTTGCCAGTGCTTTCACAGCCAAACATACACTAAGAATCTCCCCTTGCCTTGCCTCCTACCACTCCCAAGACACATTCTCAAGCTCACTATCACTCTCGGCACAGACCAGCTCACAAAGTTAAAACATACAGCCATTTTTCCCTCTTAATATTTCTAAGGGCTTAATGCTCTTGCGGGTCCTACCTTCCCTTGCCAGCACTTTCACACCCAGACAGACACTGCGGATGTACTTTTGCCTTGCCTCCCAGCACTCTCAATACACATTCGCAAGCTCACTCTCACTCTCGGCACAGACCAGCTCCCAGTGTTAAAACATACAGCCATTTCTCTCTCACCAGAGCTCTAAGCGCTTAGAGCTCTTGCTGTTTCTGACCTTCCCTTGCCAGTGCTTTCACAGCCAAACATACACTAAGAATCTCCCCTTGCCTTGCCTCCTAGCCCTGCCAAGACACATTCGCAAGCTCACTCTCACTCTCGGCACACACCAGCTCACAAAGTTAAAACATACAGCCATTTCTCCCACACCAGAGCTCTAAGCGCTTAGAGCTCTTGCTGTTTCTGACCTTCCCTTGCCAGTGCTTTCACAGCCAAACATACACTAAGAATCTCCCCTTGCCTTGCCTCCTACCACTCCCAAGACACATTCTCAAGCTCACTCTCACTCTCGGCACACACCAGCTCACAAAGTTAAAACATACAGCCATGTTTCCCTCTTAATATTTCTAAGGGCTTAATGCTCTTGCTGGTCCTACCTTCCCTTGCCAGCACTTTCACACCCAGACAGACACTGCGGATGTACTTTTGCCTTGCCTCCCAGCACTCTCAATACACATTCGCAAGCTCACTCTCACTCTTCGCACAGACCAGCTCACAAAGTGCAAACATGCAGCCATTTCTCCCACACCATAGCTCTAAGGCCTAAGAGCTGGTGCTGTATTCAACTGGCCTTCCCACCGCACTCACAGCCAGACACCCCCCGGGCATCTCCCCTTGCCTTGCCTCCCACCACTCTCAATACACATTCGCAAGCTCACTCTCACTCTCGGCACAGACCAGCTCACAAAGTAATAACATACAGCCATTTCTCCCACACCAGACCTCTAAGCGCTTAGAGCTCTTGCTGATTCTGACCTTCCCTTGCCAGTGCTTTCACAGCCAAGCATACACTAAGAATCTCCCCATGCCTTGCCTCCTACCACTGCCAAGACACATTCTCAAGCTCACTCTCACTCTCGGCACAGACCAGCTCCCAGTGTTAAAACATACAGCCATTTCTCTCTCACCAGAGCTCTAAGCGCTTAGAGCTCTTGCTGTTTCTGACCTTCCCTTGCCAGTGCTTTCACAGCCAAACATACACTAAGAATCTCCCCTTGCCTTGCCTCCTAGCCCTGCCAAGACACATTCGCAAGCTCACTCTCACTCTCGGCACACACCAGCTCACAAAGTTAAAACATACAGCCATTTCTCCCACACCACAGCTCTAAGGGCTTAGAGCTCTTGCTGTTTCTGACCTTCCCTTGCCAGTGCTTTCACAGCCAAACATACACTAAGAATCTCCCCTTGCCTTGCCTCCTACCACTCCCAAGACACATTCGCAAGCTCACTCTCACTCTCGGCACACACCAGCTCACAAAGTGAAAACATACAGCCATTTCTCCCCCACCAGAGCTCGAAGGGCTTAGAGCTCCTGCTGTTTCTAACCTTCCCTTGCCAGTGCTTTCACAGCCAAACATACACTAAGAATCTCCCCTTGCCTTGCCTCCTACCACTGCCAACACCATTCGCAAGCTCACTCTCACTCTCGGCACAGACCAGCTCACAAAGTTAAAACATACAGCCATGTTTCCCTCTTAATATTTCTAAGGGCTTAATGCTCTTGCTGGTCCTCACCTTCCCTTGCCAGCACTTTCACACCCAGACAGACACTGCGGATGTACTTTTGCCTTGCCTCCCAGCACTCTCAATACACATTCGCAAGCTCACTCTCACTCTTCGCACAGACCAGCTCACAAAGTGCAAACATGCAGCCATTTCTCCCACACCATAGCTCTAAGGCCTAAGCGCTGGTGCTGTATTCAACTGCCCTTCCCACCGCACTCACAGCCAGACACCCCCCGGGCATCTCCCCTTGCCTTGCCTCCCACCACTCCCAAGACACATTCTCAAGCTCACTCTCACTCTCGGCACACACCAGTTCACAAAGTTAAAACATACAGCCATTTCTCCCACACCAGAGCTCGAAGGGCTTAGAGCTCTTGCTGATTCTGACCTTCCCTTGCCAGTGCTTTCACAGCCAAACATACACTAAGAATCTCCCCTTGCCTTGCCTCCTACCACTCCCAAGACACATTCTCAAGCTCACTCTCACTCTCGGCACAGACCAGCTCACAAAGTTAAAACATACAGCCATGTTTCCCTCTTAATATTTCTAAGGGCTTAATGCTCTTGCTGGTCCTACCTTCCCTTGCCAGCAGTTTCACACCCAGACAGACACTGCGGATGTACTTTTGCCTTGCCTTCCAGCACTCTCAATACACATTCGCAAGCTCACTCTCATTCTTCGCACAGACCAGCTCACAAAGTGCAAACATGCAGCCATTTCTCCCACACCATAGCTCTAAGGCCTAAGAGCTGGTGCTGTATTCAACTGCCCTTCCCACCGCACTAAAGCCAGACACCCCCCGGGAATCTCCCCTTGCCTTGCCTCCCACCACTTTCAATACACATTCTCAAGCTCACTCTCACTCTCGGCACAGACCAGCTCACAAAGTTAAAACATACAGCCATTTCTCCCACACCACAGCTCTAAGCGCTTAGAGCTCTTGCTGATTCTGACCTTCCCTTGCCAGTGCTTTCACAGCCAAACATATACTAAGAATCTCCCCATGCCTTGCCTCCTACCACTCCCAAGACACATTCTCAAGCTCACTCTCACTCTCGGCACAGACCAGCTCCCAGTGTTAAAACATACAGCCATTTCTCTCTCACCAGAGCTCTAAGCGCTTAGAGCTCTTGCTGTTTCTGACCTTCCCTTGCCAGTGCTTTCACAGCCAAACATACACTAAGAATCTCCCCTTGCCTTGCCTCCTAGCCCTGCCAAGACACATTCGCAAGCTCACTCTCACTCTCGGCACACACCAGCTCACAAAGTTAAAACATACAGCCATTTCTCCCACACCACAGCTCTAAGGGCTTAGAGCTCTTGCTGTTTCTGACCTTCCCTTGCCAGTGCTTTCACAGCCAAACATACACTAAGAATCTCCCCTTGCCTTGCCTCCTACCACTGCCAAGACACATTCGCAAGCTCACTCTCACTCTCGGCACACACCAGCTCACAAAGTTAAAACATACAGCCATTTCTCCCACACCAGAGCTCGAAGGGCTTAGAGCTCTTGCTGTTTCTGACCTTCCCTTGCCAGTGCTTTCACAGCCAAACATACACTAAGAATCTCCCCTTGCCTTGCCTCCTACCACTGCCAAGACACATTCTCAAGCTCACTCTCACTCTCGGCACAGACCAGCTCACAAAGTTAAAACATACAGCCATGTTTCCCTCTTAATATTTCTATGGGCTTAATGCTCTTGCTGGTCCTACCTTCCCTTGCCAGCAGTTTCACACCCAGACAGACACTGCGGATGTACTTTTGCCTTGCCTTCCAGCACTCTCAATACACATTCGCAAGCTCACTCTCATTCTTCGCACAGACCAGCTCACAAAGTGCAAACATGCAGCCATTTCTCCCACACCATAGCTCTAAGGCCTAAGAGCTGGTGCTGTATTCAACTGCCCTTCCCACCGCACTAAAGCCAGACACCCCCCGGGAATCTCCCCTTGCCTTGCCTCCCACCACTTTCAATACACATTCTCAAGCTCACTCTCACTCTCGGCACAGACCAGCTCACAAAGTTAAAACATACAGCCATTTCTCCCACACCACAGCTCTAAGCGCTTAGAGCTCTTGCTGATTCTGACCTTCCCTTGCCAGTGCTTTCACAGCCAAACATATACTAAGAATCTCCCCATGCCTTGCCTCCTACCACTCCCAAGACACATTCTCAAGCTCACTCTCACTCTCGGCACAGACCAGCTCCCAGTGTTAAAACATACAGCCATTTCTCTCTCACCAGAGCTCTAAGCGCTTAGAGCTCTTGCTGTTTCTGACCTTCCCTTGCCAGTGCTTTCACAGCCAAACATACACTAAGAATCTCCCCTTGCCTTGCCTCCTAGCCCTGCCAAGACACATTCGCAAGCTCACTCTCACTCTCGGCACACACCAGCTCACAAAGTTAAAACATACAGCCATTTCTCCCACACCACAGCTCTAAGGGCTTAGAGCTCTTGCTGTTTCTGACCTTCCCTTGCCAGTGCTTTCACAGCCAAACATACACTAAGAATCTCCCCTTGCCTTGCCTCCTACCACTGCCAAGACACATTCGCAAGCTCACTCTCACTCTCGGCACACACCAGCTCACAAAGTTAAAACATACAGCCATTTCTCCCACACCAGAGCTCGAAGGGCTTAGAGCTCTTGCTGTTTCTGACCTTCCCTTGCCAGTGCTTTCACAGCCAAACATACACTAAGAAACTCCCCTTGCCTTGCCTCCTACCACTGCCAGCACCATTCGCAAGCTCACTCTCACTCTCGGCACAGACCAGCTCACAAAGTTAAAACATACAGCCATGTTTCCCTCTTAATATTTCTAAGGGCTTAATGCTCTGGCTGGTCCTCACCTTTCCTTGCCAGCACTTTCACACCCAGACAGACACTGCGGATGTACTTTTGCCTTGCCTCCCAGCACTCTCAATACACATTCGCAAGCTCACTCTCACTCTTCGCACAGACCAGGTCACAAAGTGCAAACATGCAGCCATTTCTCCCACACCATAGCTCTAAGGCCTAAGAGCTGGTGCTGTATTCAACTGCCCTTCCCACCGCACTCACAGCCAGACACCCCCCTGGCATCTCCCCTTGCCTTGCCTCCCACCACTCCCAAGACACATTCTCAAGCTCACTCTCACTCTCGGCACACACCAGCTCACAAAGTTAAAACATACAGCCATTTCTCCCACACCAGAGCTCTAAGGGCTTAGAGCTCTTGCTGATTCTGACCTTCCCTTGCCAGTGCTTTCACAGCCAAACATACACTAAGAATCTCCCCTTGCCTTGCCTCCTACCACTCCCAAGACACATTCTCAAGCTCACTATCACTCTCGGCACAGACCAGCTCACAGAGTTAAAACATACAGCCATGTTTCCCTCTTAATATTTCTAAGGGCTTAATGCTCTTGCTGGTCCTACCTTCCCTTGCCAGCGCTTTCACACCCAGACAGACACTGCGGATGTACTTTTGCCTTGCCTCCCAGCACTCTCAATACACATTCGCAAGCTCACTCTCACTCTCGGCACAGACCAGCTCCCAGTGTTAAAACATACAGCCATTTCTCTCTCACCAGAGCTCTAAGCGCTTAGAGCTCTTGCTGTTTCTGACCTTCCCTTGCCAGTGCTTTCACAGCCAAACATACACTAAGAATCTCCCCTTGCCTTGCCTCCTAGCCCTGCCAAGACACATTCGCAAGCTCACTCTCACTCTCGGCACACACCAGCTCACAAAGTTAAAACATACAGCCATTTCTCCCACACCAGAGCTCTAAGCGCTTAGAGCTCTTGCTGATTCTGACCTTCCCTTGCCAGTGCTTTCACAGCCAAACATACACTAAGAATCTCCCCTTGCCTTGCCTCCTACCACTCCCAAGACACATTCTCAAGCTCACTATCACTCTCGGCACAGACCAGCTCACAAAGTTAAAACATACAGCCATGTTTCCCTCTTAATATTTCTAAGGGCTTAATGCTCTTGCTGGTCCTACCTTCCCTTGCCAGCACTTTCACACCCAGACAGACACTGCGGATGTACTTTTGCCTTGCCTCCCAGCACTCTCAATACACATTCGCAAGCTCACTCTCACTCTTCGCACAGACCAGCTCACAAAGTGCAAACATGCAGCCATTTCTCCCACACCATAGCTCTAAGGCCTAAGAGCTGGTGCTGTATTCAACTGCCCTTCCCACCGCACTCACAGCCAGACACCCCCCGGGCATCTCCCCTTGCCTTGCCTCCCACCACTCTCAATACACATTCGCAAGCTCACTCTCACTCTCGGCACAGACCAGCTCACAAAGTAATAACATACAGCCATTTCTCCCACACCAGAGCTCTAAGCGCTTAGAGCTCTTGCTGATTCTGACCTTCCCTTGCCAGTGCTTTCACAGCCAAGCATACACTAAGAATCTCCCCATGCCTTGCCTCCTACCACTCCCAAGACACATTCTCAAGCTCACTCTCACTCTCGGCACAGACCAGCTCCCAGTGTTAAAACATACAGCCATTTCTCTCTCACCAGAGCTCTAAGCGCTTAGAGCTCTTGCTGTTTCTGACCTTCCCTTGCCAGTGCTTTCACAGCCAAACATACACTAAGAATCTCCCCTTGCCTTGCCTCCTAGCCCTGCCAAGACACATTCGCAAGCTCACTCTCACTCTCGGCACACACCAGCTCACAAAGTTAAAACATACAGCCATTTCTCCCACACCAGAGCTCGAAGGGCTTAGAGCTCTTGCTGTTTCTGACCTTCCCTTGCCAGTGCTTTCACAGCCAAACATACACTAAGAATCTCCCCTTGCCTTGCCTCCTACCACTGCCAAGACACATTCGCAAGCTCACTCTCACTCTCGGCACAGACCAGCTCACAAAGTTAAAACATACAGCCATGTTTCCCTCTTAATATTTCTAAGGGCTTAATGCTCTGGCTGGTCCTCACCTTCCCTTGCCAGCACTTTCACACCCAGACAGACACTGCGGATGTACTTTTGCCTTGCCTCCCAGCACTCTCAATACACATTCGCAAGCTCACTCTCACTCTTCGCACAGACCAGCTCACAAAATGCAAACATGCAGCCATTTCTCCCACACCATAGCTCTAAGGCCTAAGAGCTGGTGCTGTATTCAACTGCCCTTCCCACCGCACTCACAGCCAGACACCCCCCGGGCATCTCCCCTTGCCTTGCCTCCCACCACTCCCAAGACACATTCTCAAGCTCACTCTCACTCTCGGCACACACCAGCTCACAAAGTTAAAACATACAGCCATGTTTCCCTCTTAATATTTCTAAGGGCTTAATGCTCTGGCTGGTCCTACCTTCCCTTGCCAGCAGTTTCACACCCAGACAGACACTGCGGATGTACTTTTGCCTTGCCTTCCAGCACTCTCAATACACATTCGCAAGCTCACTCTCATTCTTCGCACAGACCAGCTCACAAAGTGCAAACATGCAGCCATTTCTCCCACACCATAGCTCTAAGGCCTAAGAGCTGGTGCTGTATTCAACTGCCCTTCCCACCGCACTCACAGCCAGACACCCCCCGGGAATCTCCCCTTGCCTTGCCTCCCACCACTCTCAATACACATTCTCAAGCTCACTCTCACTCTCGGCACAGACCAGCTCACAAAGTTAAAACATACAGCCATTTCTCCCACACCAGAGCTCTAAGCGCTTAGAGCTCTTGCTGATTCTGACCTTCCCTTGCCAGTGCTTTCACAGCCAAACATATACTAAGAATCTCCCCATGCCTTGCCTCCTACCACTGCCAAGACACATTCTCAAGCTCACTCTCACTCTCGGCACAGACCAGCTCCCAGTGTTAAAACATACAGCCATTTCTCTCTCACCAGAGCTCTAAGCGCTTAGAGCTCTTGCTGTTTCTGACCTTCCCTTGCCAGTGCTTTCACAGCCAAACATACACTAAGAATCTCCCCTTGCCTTGCCTCCTACCACTGCCAAGACACATTCGCAAGCTCACTCTCACTCTCGGCACACACCAGCTCACAAAGTTTAAACATACAGCCATTTCTCCCACACCACAGCTCTAAGGGCTTAGAGCTCTTGCTGTTTCTGACCTTCCCTTGCCAGTGCTTTCACAGCCAAACATACACTAAGAATCTCCCCTTGCCTTGCCTCCTACCACTCCCAAGACACATTCTCAAGCTCACTCTCACTCTCGGCACACACCAGCTCACAAAGTGAAAACATACAGCCATTTCTCCCACACCACAGCTCTAAGGGCTTAGAGCTCTTGCTGTTTCTGACCTTCCCTTGCCAGTGCTTTCACAGCCAAACATACACTAAGAATCTCCCCTTGCCTTGCCTCCTACCACTGCCAACACACATTCGCAAGCTCACTCTCACTCTCGGCACACACCAGCTCACAAAGTTAAAACATACAGCCATTTCTCCCACACCAGAGCTCGAAGGGCTTAGAGCTCTTGCTGTTTCTAAGCTTCCCTTGCCAGTGCTTTCACAGCCAAACATACACTAAGAATCTCCCCTTGCCTTGCCTCCTACCACTGCCAAGACACATTCGCAAGCTCACTCTCACTCTCGGCACACACCAGCTCACAAAGTTAAAACATACAGCCATGTTTCCCTCTTAATATTTCTAAGGGCTTAATGCTCTGGCTGGTCCTCACCTTCCCTTGCCAGCACTTTCACACCCAGACAGAAACTGCGGATGTACTTTTGCCTTGCCTCCCAGCACTCTCAATATACATTCGCAAGCTCACTCTCACTCTTCGCACAGACCAGCTCACAAAGTGCAAACATGCAGCCATTTCTCCCACACCATAGCTCTAAGGCCTAAGCGCTGGTGCTGTATTCAACTGCCCTTCCCACCGCACTCACAGCCAGACACCCCCCTGGCATCTCCCCTTGCCTTGCCTCCCACCACTCCCAAGACACATTCTCAAGCTCACTCTCACTCTCGGCACACACCAGCACACAAAGTTAAAACATACAGCCATTTCTCCCACACCAGAGCTCTAAGGGCTTAGAGCTCTTGCTGATTCTGACCTTCCCTTGCCAGTGCTTTCACAGCCAAACATACACTAAGAATCTCCCCTTGCCTTGCCTCCTACCACTGCCAAGACACATTCGCAAGCTCACTCTCACTCTCGGCACACACCAGCTCACAAAGTTAAAACATACAGCCATTTCTCCCACACCAGAGCTCGAAGGGCTTAGAGCTCTTGCTGTTTCTAACCTTCCCTTGCCAGTGCTTTCACAGCCAAACATACACTAAGAAACTCCCCTTGCCTTGCCTCCTACCACTGTCAGCACCATTCGCAAGCTCACTCTCACTCTCGGCACAGACCAGCTCACAAAGTTAAAACATACAGCCATGTTTCCCTCTTAATATTTCTAAGGGCTTAATGCTCTGGCTGGTCCTCACCTTCCCTTGCCAGCACTTTCACACCCAGACAGACACTGCGGATGTACTTTTGCCTTGCCTCCCAGCACTCTCAATACACATTCGCAAGCTCACTCTCACTCTTCGCACAGACCAGCTCACAAAGTGCAAACATGCAGCCATTTCTCCCACACCAGAGCTCTAAGGCCTAAGAGCTGGTGCTGTATTCAACTGCCCTTCCCACCGCACTCACAGCCAGACACCCCCCTGGCATCTCCCCTTGCCTTGCCTGCCACCACTCCCAAGACACATTCTCAAGCTCACTCTCACTCTCGGCACACACCAGCTCACAAAGTTAAAACATACAGCCATTTCTCCCACACCACAGCTCTAAGGGCTTAGAGCTCTTGCTGATTCTGACCTTCCCTTGCCAGTGCTTTCACAGCCAAACATACACTAAGAATCTCCCCTTGCCTTGCCTCCTACCACTGCCAAGACACATTCTCAAGCTCACTCTCACTCTCGGCACAGACCAGCTCACAAAGTTAAAACATACAGCCATGTTTCCCTCTTAATATTTCTAAGGGCTTAATGCTCTTGCTGGTCCTACCTTCCCTTGCCAGCACTTTCACACCCAGACAGACACTGCGGATGTACTTTTGCCTTGCCTCCCAGCACTCTCAATACACATTCGCAAGCTCACTCTCACTCTCGGCACAGACCAGCTCCCAGTGTTAAAACATACAGCCATTTCTCTCTCACCAGAGCTCTAAGCGCTTAGAGCTCTTGCTGTTTCTGACCTTCCCTTGCCAGTGCTTTCACAGCCAAACATACACTAAGAATCTCCCCTTGCCTTGCCTCCTAGCCCTGCCAAGACACATTCGCAAGCTCACTCTCACTCTCGGCACACACCAGCTCACAAAGTTAAAACATACAGCCATTTCTCCCACACCAGAGCTCTAAGCGCTTAGAGCTCTTGCTGATTCTGACCTTCCCTTGCCAGTGCTTTCACAGCCAAACATACACTAAGAATCTCCCCTTGCCTTGCCTCCTACCACTCCCAAGACACATTCTCAAGCTCACTCTCACTCTCGGCACACACCAGCTCACAAAGTTAAAACATACAGCCATGTTTCCCTCTTAATATTTCTAAGGGCTTAATGCTCTGGCTGGTCCTACCTTCCCTTGCCAGCACTTTCACACCCAGACAGACACTGCGGATGTACTTTTGCCTTGCCTCCCAGCACTCTCAATACACTTTCACAAGCTCACTCTCACTCTTCGCACAGACCAGCTCACAAAGTGCAAACATGCAGCCATTTCTCCCACACCATAGCTCGAAGGCCTAAGAGCTGGTGCTGTATTCAACTGGCCTTCCCACCGCACTCACAGCCAGACACCCCCCGGGCATCTCCCCTTGCCTTGCCTCCCACCACTCTCAATACACATTCGCAAGCTCACTCTCACTCTCGGCACAGACCAGCTCACAAAGTAATAACATACAGCCATTTCTCCCACACCAGAGCTCTAAGCGCTTAGAGCTCTTGCTGATTCTGACCTTCCCTTGCCAGTGCTTTCACAGCCAAGCATACACTAAGAATCTCCCCATGCCTTGCCTCCTACCACTGCCAAGACAGATTCTCAAGCTCACTCTCACTCTCGGCACAGACCAGCTCCCAGTGTTAAAACATACAGCCATTTCTCTCTCACCAGAGCTCTAAGCGCTTAGAGCTCTTGCTGTTTCTGACCTTCCCTTGCCAGTGCTTTCACAGCCAAACATACACTAAGAATCTCCCCTTGCCTTGCCTCCTAGCCCTGCCAAGACACATTCACAAGCTCACTCTCACTCTCGGCACACACCAGCTCACAAAGTTAAAACATACAGCCATTTCTCCCACACCAGAGCTCGAAGGGCTTAGAGCTCTTGCTGTTTCTGACCTTCCCTTGCCAGTGCTTTCACAGCCAAACATACACTAAGAATCTCCCCTTGCCTTGCCTCCTACCACTGCCAACACACATTCGCAAGCTCACTCTCACTCTCGGCACACACCAGCTCACAAAGTGAAAACATACAGCCATTTCTCCCACACCAGAGCTCGAAGGGCTTAGAGCTCCTGCTGTTTCTAACCTTCCCTTGCCAGTGCTTTCACAGCCAAACATACACTAAGAATCTCCCCTTGCCTTGCCTCCTACCACTGCCAACACCATTCGCAAGCTCACTCTCACTCTCGGCACAGACCAGCTCACAAAGTTAAAACATACAGCCATGTTTCCCTCTTAATATTTCTAAGGGCTTAATGCTCTGGCTGGTCCTCACCTTCCCTTGCCAGCACTTTCACACCCAGACAGACACTGCGGATGTACTTTTGCCTTGCCTCCCAGCACTCTCAATACACATTCGCAAGCTCACTCTCACTCTTCGCACAGACCAGCTCACAAAGTGCAAACATGCAGCCATTTCTCCCACACCATAGCTCTAAGGCCTAAGAGCTGGTGCTGTATTCAACTGGCCTTCCCACCGCACTCACAGCCAGACACCCCCCGGGCATCTCCCCTTGCCTTGCCTCCCACCACTCCCAAGACACATTCTCAAGCTCACTCTCACTCTCGGCACACACCAGCTCACAAAGTTAAAACATACAGCCATTTCTCCCACACCAGAGCTCGAAGGGCTTAGAGCTCTTGCTGATTCTGACCTTCCCTTGCCAGTGCTTTCACAGCCAAACATACACTAAGAATCTCCCCTTGCCTTGCCTCCTACCACTCCCAAGACACATTCTCAAGCTCACTCTCACTCTCGGCACAGACCAGCTCACAAAGTTAAAACATACAGCCATGTTTCCCTCTTAATATTTCTAAGGGCTTAATGCTCTGGCTGGTCCTACCTTCCCTTGCCAGCACTTTCACACCCAGACAGACACTGCGGATGTACTTTTGCCTTGCCTTCCAGCACTCTCAATACACATTCGCAAGCTCACTCTCATTCTTCGCACAGACCAGCTCACAAAGTGCAAACATGCAGCCATTTCTCCCACACCATAGCTCTAAGGCCTAAGAGCTGGTGCTGTATTCAACTGCCCTTCCCACCGCACTCACAGCCAGACACCCCCCGGGCATCTCCCCTTGCCTTGCCTCCCACCACTCTCAATACACATTCGCAAGCTCACTCTCACTCTCGGCACAGACCAGCTCACAAAGTAATAACATACAGCCATTTCTCCCACACCAGAGCTCTAAGCGCTTAGAGCTCTTGCTGATTCTGACCTTCCCTTGCCAGTGCTTTCACAGCCAAGCATACACTAAGAATCTCCCCATGCCTTGCCTCCTACCACTGCCAAGACACGTTCGCAAGCTCACTCTCACTCTCGGCACACACCAGCTCACAAAGTTAAAACATACAGCCATTTCTCCCACACCAGAGCTCTAAGGGATTAGAGCTCTTGCTGATTCTGACCTTCCATTGCCAGTGCTTTCACAGCCAAACATACACTAAGAATCTCCCCTTGCCTTGCCTCCTACCACTCCCAAGACACATTCTCAAGCTCACTCTCACTCTCGGCACAGACCAGCTCACAAAGTTAAAACATACAGCCATTTCTCTCTCACCAGAGCTCTAAGCGCTTAGAGCTCTTGCTGTTTCTGACCTTCCCTTGCCAGTGCTTTCACAGCCAAACATACACTAAGAATCTCCCCTTGCCTTGCCTCCTAGCCCTGCCAAGACACATTCGCAAGCTCACTCTCACTCTCGGCACACACCAGCTCACAAAGTTAAAACATACAGCCATTTCTCCCACACCACAGCTCTAAGGGCTTAGAGCTCTTGCTGTTTCTGACCTTCCCTTGCCAGTGCTTTCACAGCCAAACATACACTAAGAATCTCCCCTTGCCTTGCCTCCTACCACTGCCAAGACACATTCGCAAGCTCACTCTCACTCTCGGCACACACCAGCTCACAAAGTGAAAACATACAGCCATTTCTCCCCCACCAGAGCTCGAAGGGCTTAGAGCTCCTGCTGTTTCTAACCTTCCCTTGCCAGTGCTTTCACAGCCAAACATACACTAAGAATCTCCCCTTGCCTTGCCTCCTACCACTGCCAACACCATTCGCAAGCTCACTCTCACTCTCGGCACAGACCAGCTCACAAAGTTAAAACATACAGCCATGTTTCCCTCTTAATATTTCTAAGGGCTTAATGCTCTGGCTGGTCCTCACCTTCCCTTGCCAGCACTTTCACACCCAGACAGACACTGCGGATGTACTTTTGCCTTGCCTCCCAGCACTCTCAATACACATTCGCAAGCTCACTCTCACTCTTCGCACAGACCAGCTCACAAAGTGCAAACATGCAGCCATTTCTCCCACACCATAGCTCTAAGGCCTAAGCGCTGGTGCTGTATTCAACTGCCCTTCCCACCGCACTCACAGCCAGACACCCCCCGGGCATCTCCCCTTGCCTTGCCTCCCACCACTCCCAAGACACATTCTCAAGCTCACTCTCACTCTCGGCACACACCAGTTCACAAAGTTAAAACATACAGCCATTTCTCCCACACCACAGCTCTAAGGGCTTAGAGCTCTTGCTGATTCTGACCTTCCCTTGCCAGTGCTTTCACAGCCAAACATACACTAAGAATCTCCCCTTGCCTTGCCTCCTACCACTCCCAAGACACATTCTCAAGCTCACTCTCACTCTCGGCACAGACCAGCTCACAAAGTTAAAACATACAGCCATGTTTCCCTCTTAATATTTCTAAGGGCTTAATGCTCTTGCTGGTCCTACCTTCCCTTGCCAGCAGTTTCACACCCAGACAGACACTGCGGATGTACTTTTGCCTTGCCTTCCAGCACTCTCAATACACATTCGCAAGCTCACTCTCATTCTTCGCACAGACCAGCTCACAAAGTGCAAACATGCAGCCATTTCTCCCACACCATAGCTCTAAGGCCTAAGAGCTGGTGCTGTATTCAACTGCCCTTCCCACCGCACTAAAGCCAGACACCCCCCGGGAATCTCCCCTTGCCTTGCCTCCCACCACTCTCAATACACATTCTCAAGCTCACTCTCACTCTCGGCACAGACCAGCTCACAAAGTTAAAACATACAGCCATTTCTCCCACACCAGAGCTCTAAGCGCTTAGAGCTCTTGCTGATTCTGACCTTCCCTTGCCAGTGCTTTCACAGCCAAACATATACTAAGAATCTCCCCATGCCTTGCCTCCTACCACTGCCAAGACAGATTCTCAAGCTCACTCTCACTCTCGGCACAGACCAGCTCCCAGTGTTAAAACATACAGCCATTTCTCTCTCACCAGAGCTCTAAGCGCTTAGAGCTCTTGCTGTTTCTGACCTTCCCTTGCCAGTGCTTTCACAGCCAAACATACACTAAGAATCTCCCCTTGCCTTGCCTCCTAGCCCTGCCAAGACACATTCGCAAGCTCACTCTCACTCTCGGCACACACCAGCTCACAAAGTTAAAACATACAGCCATTTCTCCCACACCACAGCTCTAAGGGCTTAGAGCTCTTGCTGTTTCTGACCTTCCCTTGCCAGTGCTTTCACAGCCAAACATACACTAAGAATCTCCCCTTGCCTTGCCTCCTACCACTGCCAAGACACATTCGCAAGCTCACTCTCACTCTCGGCACACACCAGCTCACAAAGTTAAAACATACAGCCATTTCTCCCACACCACAGCTCTAAGCGCTTAGAGCTCTTGCTGATTCTGACCTCCCCTTGCCAGTGCTTTCACAGCCAAACATATACTAAGAATCTCCCCATGCCTTGCCTCCTACCACTCCCAAGACACATTCTCAAGCTCACTCTCACTCTCGGCACAGACCAGCTCCCAGTGTTAAAACATACAGCCATTTCTCTCTCACCAGAGCTCTAAGCGCTTAGAGCTCTTGCTGTTTCTGACCTTCCCTTGCCAGTGCTTTCACAGCCAAACATACACTAAGAATCTCCCCTTGCCTTGCCTCCTACCACTGCCAACACACATTCGCAAGCTCACTCTCACTCTCGGCACACACCAGCTCACAAAGTTAAAACATACAGCCATTTCTCCCACACCAGAGCTCGAAGGGCTTAGAGCTCTTGCTGTTTCTAACCTTCCCTTGCCAGTGCTTTCACAGCCAAACATACACTAAGAAACTCCCCTTGCCTTGCCTCCTACCACTGCCAGCACCATTCGCAAGCTCACTCTCACTCTCGGCACAGACCAGCTCACAAAGTTAAAACATACAGCCATGTTTCCCTCTTAATATTTCTAAGGGCTTAATGCTCTGGCTGGTCCTCACCTTCCCTTGCCAGCACTTTCACACCCAGACAGACACTGCGGATGTACTTTTGCCTTGCCTCCCAGCACTCTCAATACACATTCGCAAGCTCACTCTCACTCTTCGCACAGACCAGCTCACAAAGTGCAAACATGCAGCCATTTCTCCCACACCAGAGCTCTAAGGCCTAAGAGCTGGTGCTGTATTCAACTGCCCTTCCCACCGCACTCACAGCCAGACACCCCCCGGGCATCTCCCCTTGCCTTGCCTCCCACCACTCCCAAGACACATTCTCAAGCTCACTCTCACTCTCGGCACACACCAGCTCACAAAGTTAAAACATACAGCCATTTCTCCCACACCAGAGCTCGAAGGGCTTAGAGCTCTTGCTGATTCTGACCTTCCCTTGCCAGTGCTTTCACAGCCAAACATACACTAAGAATCTCCCCTTGCCTTGCCTCCTACCACTCCCAAGACACATTCTCAAGCTCACTATCACTCTCGGCACAGACCAGCTCACAAAGTTAAAACATACAGCCATGTTTCCCTCTTAATATTTCTAAGGGCTTAATGCTCTTGCGGGTCCTACCTTCCCTTGCCAGCACTTTCACACCCAGACAGACACTGCGGATGTACTTTTGCCTTGCCTCCCAGCACTCTCAATACACATTCGCAAGCTCACTCTCACTCTCGGCACAGACCAGCTCCCAGTGTTAAAACATACAGCCATTTCTCTCTCACCAGAGCTCTAAGCGCTTAGAGCTCTTGCTGTTTCTGACCTTCCCTTGCCAGTGCTTTCACAGCCAAACATACACTAAGAATCTCCCCTTGCCTTGCCTCCTAGCCCTGCCAAGACACATTCGCAAGCTCACTCTCACTCTCGGCACACACCAGCTCACAAAGTTAAAACATACAGCCATTTCTCCCACACCAGAGCTCTAAGCGCTTAGAGCTCTTGCTGATTCTGACCTTCCCTTGCCAGTGCTTTCACAGCCAAACATACACTAAGAATCTCCCCTTGCCTTGCCTCCTACCACTCCCAAGACACATTCTCAAGCTCACTCACTCTCGGCACAGACCAGCTCACAAAGTTAAAACATACAGCCATGTTTCCCTCTTAATATTTCTAAGGGCTTAATGCTCTTGCTGGTCCTACCTTCCCTTGCCAGCACTTTCACACCCAGACAGACACTGCGGATGTACTTTTGCCTTGCCTCCCAGCACTCTCAATACACATTCGCAAGCTCACTCTCACTCTTCGCACAGACCAGCTCACAAAGTGCAAACATGCAGCCATTTCTCCCACACCATAGCTCTAAGGCCTAAGAGCTGGTGCTGTATTCAACTGGCCTTCCCACCGCACTCACAGCCAGACACCCCCCGGGCATCTCCCCTTGCCTTGCCTCCCACCACTCTCAATACACATTCGCAAGCTCACTCTCACTCTCGGCACAGACCAGCTCACAAAGCAATAACATACAGCCATTTCTCCCACACCAGAGCTCTAAGCGCTTAGAGCTCTTGCTGATTCTGACCTTCCCTTGCCAGTGCTTTCACAGCCAAGCATACACTAAGAATCTCCCCATGCCTTGCCTCCTACCACTGCCAAGACACGTTCGCAAGCTCACTCTCACTCTCGGCACACACCAGCTCACAAAGTTAAAACATACAGCCATTTCTCCCACACCAGAGCTCTAAGGGATTAGAGCTCTTGCTGATTCTGACCTTCCATTGCCAGTGCTTTCACAGCCAAACATACACTAAGAATCTCCCCTTGCCTTGCCTCCTACCACTCCCAAGACACATTCTCAAGCTCACTCTCACTCTCGGCACAGACCAGCTCACAAAGTTAAAACATACAGCCATTTCTCTCTCACCAGAGCTCTAAGCGCTTAGAGCTCTTGCTGTTTCTGACCTTCCCTTGCCAGTGCTTTCACAGCCAAACATACACTAAGAATCTCCCCTTGCCTTGCCTCCTAGCCCTGCCAAGACACATTCGCAAGCTCACTCTCACTCTCGGCACACACCAGCTCACAAAGTTAAAACATACAGCCATTTCTCCCACACCACAGCTCTAAGGGCTTAGAGCTCTTGCTGTTTCTGACCTTCCCTTGCCAGTGCTTTCACAGCCAAACATACACTAAGAATCTCCCCTTGCCTTGCCTCCTACCACTGCCAAGACACATTCGCAAGCTCACTCTCACTCTCGGCACACACCAGCTCACAAAGTGAAAACATACAGCCATTTCTCCCCCACCAGAGCTCGAAGGGCTTAGAGCTCCTGCTGTTTCTAACCTTCCCTTGCCAGTGCTTTCACAGCCAAACATACACTAAGAATCTCCCCTTGCCTTGCCTCCTACCACTGCCAACACCATTCGCAAGCTCACTCTCACTCTCGGCACAGACCAGCTCACAAAGTTAAAACATACAGCCATGTTTCCCTCTTAATATTTCTAAGGGCTTAATGCTCTGGCTGGTCCTCACCTTCCCTTGCCAGCACTTTCACACCCAGACAGACACTGCGGATGTACTTTTGCCTTGCCTCCCAGCACTCTCAATACACATTCGCAAGCTCACTCTCACTCTTCGCACAGACCAGCTCACAAAGTGCAAACATGCAGCCATTTCTCCCACACCATAGCTCTAAGGCCTAAGCGCTGGTGCTGTATTCAACTGCCCTTCCCACCGCACTCACAGCCAGACACCCCCCGGGCATCTCCCCTTGCCTTGCCTCCCACCACTCCCAAGACACATTCTCAAGCTCACTCTCACTCTCGGCACACACCAGTTCACAAAGTTAAAACATACAGCCATTTCTCCCACACCACAGCTCTAAGGGCTTAGAGCTCTTGCTGATTCTGACCTTCCCTTGCCAGTGCTTTCACAGCCAAACATACACTAAGAATCTCCCCTTGCCTTGCCTCCTACCACTCCCAAGACACATTCTCAAGCTCACTCTCACTCTCGGCACAGACCAGCTCACAAAGTTAAAACATACAGCCATGTTTCCCTCTTAATATTTCTAAGGGCTTAATGCTCTTGCTGGTCCTACCTTCCCTTGCCAGCAGTTTCACACCCAGACAGACACTGCGGATGTACTTTTGCCTTGCCTTCCAGCACTCTCAATACACATTCGCAAGCTCACTCTCATTCTTCGCACAGACCAGCTCACAAAGTGCAAACATGCAGCCATTTCTCCCACACCATAGCTCTAAGGCCTAAGAGCTGGTGCTGTATTCAACTGCCCTTCCCACCGCACTAAAGCCAGACACCCCCCGGGAATCTCCCCTTGCCTTGCCTCCCACCACTCTCAATACACATTCTCAAGCTCACTCTCACTCTCGGCACAGACCAGCTCACAAAGTTAAAACATACAGCCATTTCTCCCACACCAGAGCTCTAAGCGCTTAGAGCTCTTGCTGATTCTGACCTTCCCTTGCCAGTGCTTTCACAGCCAAACATATACTAAGAATCTCCCCATGCCTTGCCTCCTACCACTGCCAAGACAGATTCTCAAGCTCACTCTCACTCTCGGCACAGACCAGCTCCCAGTGTTAAAACATACAGCCATTTCTCTCTCACCAGAGCTCTAAGCGCTTAGAGCTCTTGCTGTTTCTGACCTTCCCTTGCCAGTGCTTTCACAGCCAAACATACACTAAGAATCTCCCCTTGCCTTGCCTCCTAGCCCTGCCAAGACACATTCGCAAGCTCACTCTCACTCTCGGCACACACCAGCTCACAAAGTTAAAACATACAGCCATTTCTCCCACACCACAGCTCTAAGGGCTTAGAGCTCTTGCTGTTTCTGACCTTCCCTTGCCAGTGCTTTCACAGCCAAACATACACTAAGAATCTCCCCTTGCCTTGCCTCCTACCACTGCCAAGACACATTCGCAAGCTCACTCTCACTCTCGGCACACACCAGCTCACAAAGTTAAAACATACAGCCATTTCTCCCACACCACAGCTCTAAGCGCTTAGAGCTCTTGCTGATTCTGACCTCCCCTTGCCAGTGCTTTCACAGCCAAACATATACTAAGAATCTCCCCATGCCTTGCCTCCTACCACTCCCAAGACACATTCTCAAGCTCACTCTCACTCTCGGCACAGACCAGCTCCCAGTGTTAAAACATACAGCCATTTCTCTCTCACCAGAGCTCTAAGCGCTTAGAGCTCTTGCTGTTTCTGACCTTCCCTTGCCAGTGCTTTCACAGCCAAACATACACTAAGAATCTCCCCTTGCCTTGCCTCCTACCACTGCCAACACACATTCGCAAGCTCACTCTCACTCTCGGCACACACCAGCTCACAAAGTTAAAACATACAGCCATTTCTCCCACACCAGAGCTCGAAGGGCTTAGAGCTCTTGCTGTTTCTAACCTTCCCTTGCCAGTGCTTTCACAGCCAAACATACACTAAGAAACTCCCCTTGCCTTGCCTCCTACCACTGCCAGCACCATTCGCAAGCTCACTCTCACTCTCGGCACAGACCAGCTCACAAAGTTAAAACATACAGCCATGTTTCCCTCTTAATATTTCTAAGGGCTTAATGCTCTGGCTGGTCCTCACCTTCCCTTGCCAGCACTTTCACACCCAGACAGACACTGCGGATGTACTTTTGCCTTGCCTCCCAGCACTCTCAATACACATTCGCAAGCTCACTCTCACTCTTCGCACAGACCAGCTCACAAAGTGCAAACATGCAGCCATTTCTCCCACACCAGAGCTCTAAGGCCTAAGAGCTGGTGCTGTATTCAACTGCCCTTCCCACCGCACTCACAGCCAGACACCCCCCGGGCATCTCCCCTTGCCTTGCCTCCCACCACTCCCAAGACACATTCTCAAGCTCACTCTCACTCTCGGCACACACCAGCTCACAAAGTTAAAACATACAGCCATTTCTCCCACACCAGAGCTCGAAGGGCTTAGAGCTCTTGCTGATTCTGACCTTCCCTTGCCAGTGCTTTCACAGCCAAACATACACTAAGAATCTCCCCTTGCCTTGCCTCCTACCACTCCCAAGACACATTCTCAAGCTCACTATCACTCTCGGCACAGACCAGCTCACAAAGTTAAAACATACAGCCATGTTTCCCTCTTAATATTTCTAAGGGCTTAATGCTCTTGCGGGTCCTACCTTCCCTTGCCAGCACTTTCACACCCAGACAGACACTGCGGATGTACTTTTGCCTTGCCTCCCAGCACTCTCAATACACATTCGCAAGCTCACTCTCACTCTCGGCACAGACCAGCTCCCAGTGTTAAAACATACAGCCATTTCTCTCTCACCAGAGCTCTAAGCGCTTAGAGCTCTTGCTGTTTCTGACCCTCCCTTGCCAGTGCTTTCACAGCCAAACATACACTAAGAATCTCCCCTTGCCTTGCCTCCTAGCCCTGCCAAGACACATTCGCAAGCTCACTCTCACTCTCGGCACACACCAGCTCACAAAGTTAAAACATACAGCCATTTCTCCCACACCAGAGCTCTAAGCGCTTAGAGCTCTTGCTGTTTCTGACCTTCCCTTGCCAGTGCTTTCACAGCCAAACATACACTAAGAATCTCCCCTTGCCTTGCCTCCTACCACTCCCAAGACACATTCTCAAGCTCACTCTCACTCTCGGCACACACCAGCTCACAAAGTTAAAACATACAGCCATGTTTCCCTCTTAATATTTCTAAGGGCTTAATGCTCTTGCTGGTCCTACCTTCCCTTGCCAGCACTTTCACACCCAGACAGACACTGCGGATGTACTTTTGCCTTGCCTCCCAGCACTCTCAATACACATTCGCAAGCTCACTCTCACTCTTCGCACAGACCAGCTCACAAAGTGCAAACATGCAGCCATTTCTCCCACACCATAGCTCTAAGGCCTAAGAGCTGGTGCTGTATTCAACTGGCCTTCCCACCGCACTCACAGCCAGACACCCCCCGGGCATCTCCCCTTGCCTTGCCTCCCACCACTCTCAATACACATTCGCAAGCTCACTCTCACTCTCGGCACAGACCAGCTCACAAAGTAATAACATACAGCCATTTCTCCCACACCAGACCTCTAAGCGCTTAGAGCTCTTGCTGATTCTGACCTTCCCTTGCCAGTGCTTTCACAGCCAAGCATACACTAAGAATCTCCCCATGCCTTGCCTCCTACCACTGCCAAGACACATTCTCAAGCTCACTCTCACTCTCGGCACAGACCAGCTCCCAGTGTTAAAACATACAGCCATTTCTCTCTCACCAGAGCTCTAAGCGCTTAGAGCTCTTGCTGTTTCTGACCTTCCCTTGCCAGTGCTTTCACAGCCAAACATACACTAAGAATCTCCCCTTGCCTTGCCTCCTAGCCCTGCCAAGACACATTCGCAAGCTCACTCTCACTCTCGGCACACACCAGCTCACAAAGTTAAAACATACAGCCATTTCTCCCACACCACAGCTCTAAGGGCTTAGAGCTCTTGCTGTTTCTGACCTTCCCTTGCCAGTGCTTTCACAGCCAAACATACACTAAGAATCTCCCCTTGCCTTGCCTCCTACCACTCCCAAGACACATTCGCAAGCTCACTCTCACTCTCGGCACACACCAGCTCACAAAGTGAAAACATACAGCCATTTCTCCCCCACCAGAGCTCGAAGGGCTTAGAGCTCCTGCTGTTTCTAACCTTCCCTTGCCAGTGCTTTCACAGCCAAACATACACTAAGAATCTCCCCTTGCCTTGCCTCCTACCACTGCCAACACCATTCGCAAGCTCACTCTCACTCTCGGCACAGACCAGCTCACAAAGTTAAAACATACAGCCATGTTTCCCTCTTAATATTTCTAAGGGCTTAATGCTCTTGCTGGTCCTCACCTTCCCTTGCCAGCACTTTCACACCCAGACAGACACTGCGGATGTACTTTTGCCTTGCCTCCCAGCACTCTCAATACACATTCGCAAGCTCACTCTCACTCTTCGCACAGACCAGCTCACAAAGTGCAAACATGCAGCCATTTCTCCCACACCATAGCTCTAAGGCCTAAGCGCTGGTGCTGTATTCAACTGCCCTTCCCACCGCACTCACAGCCAGACACCCCCCGGGCATCTCCCCTTGCCTTGCCTCCCACCACTCCCAAGACACATTCTCAAGCTCACTCTCACTCTCGGCACACACCAGTTCACAAAGTTAAAACATACAGCCATTTCTCCCACACCAGAGCTCGAAGGGCTTAGAGCTCTTGCTGATTCTGACCTTCCCTTGCCAGTGCTTTCACAGCCAAACATACACTAAGAATCTCCCCTTGCCTTGCCTCCTACCACTCCCAAGACACATTCTCAAGCTCACTCTCACTCTCGGCACAGACCAGCTCACAAAGTTAAAACATACAGCCATGTTTCCCTCTTAATATTTCTAAGGGCTTAATGCTCTTGCTGGTCCTACCTTCCCTTGCCAGCAGTTTCACACCCAGACAGACACTGCGGATGTACTTTTGCCTTGCCTTCCAGCACTCTCAATACACATTCGCAAGCTCACTCTCATTCTTCGCACAGACCAGCTCACAAAGTGCAAACATGCAGCCATTTCTCCCACACCATAGCTCTAAGGCCTAAGAGCTGGTGCTGTATTCAACTGCCCTTCCCACCGCACTAAAGCCAGACACCCCCCGGGAATCTCCCCTTGCCTTGCCTCCCACCACTTTCAATACACATTCTCAAGCTCACTCTCACTCTCGGCACAGACCAGCTCACAAAGTTAAAACATACAGCCATTTCTCCCACACCACAGCTCTAAGCGCTTAGAGCTCTTGCTGATTCTGACCTTCCCTTGCCAGTGCTTTCACAGCCAAACATATACTAAGAATCTCCCCATGCCTTGCCTCCTACCACTGCCAAGACAGATTCTCAAGCTCACTCTCACTCTCGGCACAGACCAGCTCCCAGTGTTAAAACATACAGCCATTTCTCTCTCACCAGAGCTCTAAGCGCTTAGAGCTCTTGCTGTTTCTGACCTTCCCTTGCCAGTGCTTTCACAGCCAAACATACACTAAGAATCTCCCCTTGCCTTGCCTCCTAGCCCTGCCAAGACACATTCGCAAGCTCACTCTCACTCTCGGCACACACCAGCTCACAAAGTTAAAACATACAGCCATTTCTCCCACACCACAGCTCTAAGGGCTTAGAGCTCTTGCTGTTTCTGACCTTCCCTTGCCAGTGCTTTCACAGCCAAACATACACTAAGAATCTCCCCTTGCCTTGCCTCCTACCACTGCCAAGACACATTCGCAAGCTCACTCTCACTCTCGGCACACACCAGCTCACAAAGTTAAAACATACAGCCATTTCTCCCACACCAGAGCTCGAAGGGCTTAGAGCTCTTGCTGTTTCTGACCTTCCCTTGCCAGTGCTTTCACAGCCAAACATACACTAAGAATCTCCCCTTGCCTTGCCTCCTACCACTGCCAAGACACATTCGCAAGCTCACTCTCACTCTCGGCACAGACCAGCTCACAAAGTTAAAACATACAGCCATGTTTCCCTCTTAATATTTCTAAGGGCTTAATGCTCTTGCTGGTCCTACCTTCCCTTGCCAGCAGTTTCACACCCAGACAGACACTGCGGATGTACTTTTGCCTTGCCTTCCAGCACTCTCAATACACATTCGCAAGCTCACTCTCATTCTTCGCACAGACCAGCTCACAAAGTGCAAACATGCAGCCATTTCTCCCACACCATAGCTCTAAGGCCTAAGAGCTGGTGCTGTATTCAACTGCCCTTCCCACCGCACTAAAGCCAGACACCCCCCGGGAATCTCCCCTTGCCTTGCCTCCCACCACTTTCAATACACATTCTCAAGCTCACTCTCACTCTCGGCACAGACCAGCTCACAAAGTTAAAACATACAGCCATTTCTCCCACACCACAGCTCTAAGCGCTTAGAGCTCTTGCTGATTCTGACCTTCCCTTGCCAGTGCTTTCACAGCCAAACATATACTAAGAATCTCCCCATGCCTTGCCTCCTACCACTCCCAAGACACATTCTCAAGCTCACTCTCACTCTCGGCACAGACCAGCTCCCAGTGTTAAAACATACAGCCATTTCTCTCTCACCAGAGCTCTAAGCGCTTAGAGCTCTTGCTGTTTCTGACCTTCCCTTGCCAGTGCTTTCACAGCCAAACATACACTAAGAATCTCCCCTTGCCTTGCCTCCTAGCCCTGCCAAGACACATTCGCAAGCTCACTCTCACTCTCGGCACACACCAGCTCACAAAGTTAAAACATACAGCCATTTCTCCCACACCACAGCTCTAAGGGCTTAGAGCTCTTGCTGTTTCTGACCTTCCCTTGCCAGTGCTTTCACAGCCAAACATACACTAAGAATCTCCCCTTGCCTTGCCTCCTACCACTGCCAAGACACATTCGCAAGCTCACTCTCACTCTCGGCACACACCAGCTCACAAAGTTAAAACATACAGCCATTTCTCCCACACCAGAGCTCGAAGGGCTTAGAGCTCTTGCTGTTTCTGACCTTCCCTTGCCAGTGCTTTCACAGCCAAACATACACTAAGAAACTCCCCTTGCCTTGCCTCCTACCACTGCCAGCACCATTCGCAAGCTCACTCTCACTCTCGGCACAGACCAGCTCACAAAGTTAAAACATACAGCCATGTTTCCCTCTTAATATTTCTAAGGGCTTAATGCTCTGGCTGGTCCTCACCTTCCCTTGCCAGCACTTTCACACCCAGACAGACACTGCGGATGTACTTTTGCCTTGCCTCCCAGCACTCTCAATACACATTCGCAAGCTCACTCTCACTCTTCGCACAGACCAGCTCACAAAGTGCAAACATGCAGCCATTTCTCCCACACCATAGCTCTAAGGCCTAAGAGCTGGTGCTGTATTCAACTGCCCTTCCCACCGCACTCACAGCCAGACACCCCCCGGGCATCTCCCCTTGCCTTGCCTCCCACCACTCCCAAGACACATTCTCAAGCTCACTCTCACTCTCGGCACACACCAGCTCACAAAGTTAAAACATACAGCCATTTCTCCCACACCAGAGCTCTAAGGGCTTAGAGCTCTTGCTGATTCTGACCTTCCCTTGCCAGTGCTTTCACAGCCAAACATACACTAAGAATCTCCCCTTGCCTTGCCTCCTACCACTCCCAAGACACATTCTCAAGCTCACTATCACTCTCGGCACAGACCAGCTCACAGAGTTAAAACATACAGCCATGTTTCCCTCTTAATATTTCTAAGGGCTTAATGCTCTTGCTGGTCCTACCTTCCCTTGCCAGCGCTTTCACACCCAGACAGACACTGCGGATGTACTTTTGCCTTGCCTCCCAGCACTCTCAATACACATTCGCAAGCTCACTCTCACTCTTCGCACAGACCAGCTCACAAAGTGCAAACATGCAGCCATTTCTCCCACACCATAGCTCTAAGGCCTAAGAGCTGGTGCTGTATTCAACTGCCCTTCCCACCGCACTCACAGCCAGACACCCCCCGGGCATCTCCCCTTGCCTTGCCTCCCACCACTCTCAATACACATTCGCAAGCTCACTCTCACTCTCGGCACAGACCAGCTCACAAAGTAATAACATACAGCCATTTCTCCCACACCAGAGCTCTAAGCGCTTAGAGCTCTTGCTGATTCTGACCTTCCCTTGCCAGTGCTTTCACAGCCAAGCATACACTAAGAATCTCCCCATGCCTTGCCTCCTACCACTCCCAAGACACATTCTCAAGCTCACTCTCACTCTCGGCACAGACCAGCTCCCAGTGTTAAAACATACAGCCATTTCTCTCTCACCAGAGCTCTAAGCGCTTAGAGCTCTTGCTGTTTCTGACCTTCCCTTGCCAGTGCTTTCACAGCCAAACATACACTAAGAATCTCCCCTTGCCTTGCCTCCTAGCCCTGCCAAGACACATTCGCAAGCTCACTCTCACTCTCGGCACACACCAGCTCACAAAGTTAAAACATACAGCCATTTCTCCCACACCAGAGCTCGAAGGGCTTAGAGCTCTTGCTGTTTCTGACCTTCCCTTGCCAGTGCTTTCACAGCCAAACATACACTAAGAATCTCCCCTTGCCTTGCCTCCTACCACTGCCAAGACACATTCGCAAGCTCACTCTCACTCTCGGCACAGACCAGCTCACAAAGTTAAAACATACAGCCATGTTTCCCTCTTAATATTTCTAAGGGCTTAATGCTCTGGCTGGTCCTCACCTTCCCTTGCCAGCACTTTCACACCCAGACAGACACTGCGGATGTACTTTTGCCTTGCCTCCCAGCACTCTCAATACACATTCGCAAGCTCACTCTCACTCTTCGCACAGACCAGCTCACAAAATGCAAACATGCAGCCATTTCTCCCACACCATAGCTCTAAGGCCTAAGAGCTGGTGCTGTATTCAACTGCCCTTCCCACCGCACTCACAGCCAGACACCCCCCGGGCATCTCCCCTTGCCTTGCCTCCCACCACTCCCAAGACACATTCTCAAGCTCACTCTCACTCTCGGCACACACCAGCTCACAAAGTTAAAACATACAGCCATGTTTCCCTCTTAATATTTCTAAGGGCTTAATGCTCTGGCTGGTCCTACCTTCCCTTGCCAGCAGTTTCACACCCAGACAGACACTGCGGATGTACTTTTGCCTTGCCTTCCAGCACTCTCAATACACATTCGCAAGCTCACTCTCATTCTTCGCACAGACCAGCTCACAAAGTGCAAACATGCAGCCATTTCTCCCACACCATAGCTCTAAGGCCTAAGAGCTGGTGCTGTATTCAACTGCCCTTCCCACCGCACTCACAGCCAGACACCCCCCGGGAATCTCCCCTTGCCTTGCCTCCCACCACTCTCAATACACATTCTCAAGCTCACTCTCACTCTCGGCACAGACCAGCTCACAAAGTTAAAACATACAGCCATTTCTCCCACACCAGAGCTCTAAGCGCTTAGAGCTCTTGCTGATTCTGACCTTCCCTTGCCAGTGCTTTCACAGCCAAACATATACTAAGAATCTCCCCATGCCTTGCCTCCTACCACTGCCAAGACACATTCTCAAGCTCACTCTCACTCTCGGCACAGACCAGCTCCCAGTGTTAAAACATACAGCCATTTCTCTCTCACCAGAGCTCTAAGCGCTTAGAGCTCTTGCTGTTTCTGACCTTCCCTTGCCAGTGCTTTCACAGCCAAACATACACTAAGAATCTCCCCTTGCCTTGCCTCCTACCACTGCCAAGACACATTCGCAAGCTCACTCTCACTCTCGGCACACACCAGCTCACAAAGTTTAAACATACAGCCATTTCTCCCACACCACAGCTCTAAGGGCTTAGAGCTCTTGCTGTTTCTGACCTTCCCTTGCCAGTGCTTTCACAGCCAAACATACACTAAGAATCTCCCCTTGCCTTGCCTCCTACCACTCCCAAGACACATTCTCAAGCTCACTCTCACTCTCGGCACACACCAGCTCACAAAGTGAAAACATACAGCCATTTCTCCCACACCACAGCTCTAAGGGCTTAGAGCTCTTGCTGTTTCTGACCTTCCCTTGCCAGTGCTTTCACAGCCAAACATACACTAAGAATCTCCCCTTGCCTTGCCTCCTACCACTGCCAACACACATTCGCAAGCTCACTCTCACTCTCGGCACACACCAGCTCACAAAGTTAAAACATACAGCCATTTCTCCCACACCAGAGCTCGAAGGGCTTAGAGCTCTTGCTGTTTCTAAGCTTCCCTTGCCAGTGCTTTCACAGCCAAACATACACTAAGAATCTCCCCTTGCCTTGCCTCCTACCACTGCCAAGACACATTCGCAAGCTCACTCTCACTCTCGGCACACACCAGCTCACAAAGTTAAAACATACAGCCATGTTTCCCTCTTAATATTTCTAAGGGCTTAATGCTCTGGCTGGTCCTCACCTTCCCTTGCCAGCACTTTCACACCCAGACAGAAACTGCGGATGTACTTTTGCCTTGCCTCCCAGCACTCTCAATATACATTCGCAAGCTCACTCTCACTCTTCGCACAGACCAGCTCACAAAGTGCAAACATGCAGCCATTTCTCCCACACCATAGCTCTAAGGCCTAAGCGCTGGTGCTGTATTCAACTGCCCTTCCCACCGCACTCACAGCCAGACACCCCCCTGGCATCTCCCCTTGCCTTGCCTCCCACCACTCCCAAGACACATTCTCAAGCTCACTCTCACTCTCGGCACACACCAGCACACAAAGTTAAAACATACAGCCATTTCTCCCACACCAGAGCTCTAAGGGCTTAGAGCTCTTGCTGATTCTGACCTTCCCTTGCCAGTGCTTTCACAGCCAAACATACACTAAGAATCTCCCCTTGCCTTGCCTCCTACCACTGCCAAGACACATTCGCAAGCTCACTCTCACTCTCGGCACACACCAGCTCACAAAGTTAAAACATACAGCCATTTCTCCCACACCAGAGCTCGAAGGGCTTAGAGCTCTTGCTGTTTCTAACCTTCCCTTGCCAGTGCTTTCACAGCCAAACATACACTAAGAAACTCCCCTTGCCTTGCCTCCTACCACTGTCAGCACCATTCGCAAGCTCACTCTCACTCTCGGCACAGACCAGCTCACAAAGTTAAAACATACAGCCATGTTTCCCTCTTAATATTTCTAAGGGCTTAATGCTCTGGCTGGTCCTCACCTTCCCTTGCCAGCACTTTCACACCCAGACAGACACTGCGGATGTACTTTTGCCTTGCCTCCCAGCACTCTCAATACACATTCGCAAGCTCACTCTCACTCTTCGCACAGACCAGCTCACAAAGTGCAAACATGCAGCCATTTCTCCCACACCAGAGCTCTAAGGCCTAAGAGCTGGTGCTGTATTCAACTGCCCTTCCCACCGCACTCACAGCCAGACACCCCCCTGGCATCTCCCCTTGCCTTGCCTGCCACCACTCCCAAGACACATTCTCAAGCTCACTCTCACTCTCGGCACACACCAGCTCACAAAGTTAAAACATACAGCCATTTCTCCCACACCACAGCTCTAAGGGCTTAGAGCTCTTGCTGATTCTGACCTTCCCTTGCCAGTGCTTTCACAGCCAAACATACACTAAGAATCTCCCCTTGCCTTGCCTCCTACCACTGCCAAGACACATTCTCAAGCTCACTCTCACTCTCGGCACAGACCAGCTCACAAAGTTAAAACATACAGCCATGTTTCCCTCTTAATATTTCTAAGGGCTTAATGCTCTTGCTGGTCCTACCTTCCCTTGCCAGCACTTTCACACCCAGACAGACACTGCGGATGTACTTTTGCCTTGCCTCCCAGCACTCTCAATACACATTCGCAAGCTCACTCTCACTCTCGGCACAGACCAGCTCCCAGTGTTAAAACATACAGCCATTTCTCTCTCACCAGAGCTCTAAGCGCTTAGAGCTCTTGCTGTTTCTGACCTTCCCTTGCCAGTGCTTTCACAGCCAAACATACACTAAGAATCTCCCCTTGCCTTGCCTCCTAGCCCTGCCAAGACACATTCGCAAGCTCACTCTCACTCTCGGCACACACCAGCTCACAAAGTTAAAACATACAGCCATTTCTCCCACACCAGAGCTCTAAGCGCTTAGAGCTCTTGCTGATTCTGACCTTCCCTTGCCAGTGCTTTCACAGCCAAACATACACTAAGAATCTCCCCTTGCCTTGCCTCCTACCACTCCCAAGACACATTCTCAAGCTCACTCTCACTCTCGGCACACACCAGCTCACAAAGTTAAAACATACAGCCATGTTTCCCTCTTAATATTTCTAAGGGCTTAATGCTCTTGCTGGTCCTACCTTCCCTTGCCAGCACTTTCACACCCAGACAGACACTGCGGATGTACTTTTGCCTTGCCTCCCAGCACTCTCAATACACTTTCACAAGCTCACTCTCACTCTTCGCACAGACCAGCTCACAAAGTGCAAACATGCAGCCATTTCTCCCACACCATAGCTCGAAGGCCTAAGAGCTGGTGCTGTATTCAACTGGCCTTCCCACCGCACTCACAGCCAGACACCCCCCGGGCATCTCCCCTTGCCTTGCCTCCCACCACTCTCAATACACATTCGCAAGCTCACTCTCACTCTCGGCACAGACCAGCTCACAAAGTAATAACATACAGCCATTTCTCCCACACCAGAGCTCTAAGCGCTTAGAGCTCTTGCTGATTCTGACCTTCCCTTGCCAGTGCTTTCACAGCCAAGCATACACTAAGAATCTCCCCATGCCTTGCCTCCTACCACTGCCAAGACAGATTCTCAAGCTCACTCTCACTCTCGGCACAGACCAGCTCCCAGTGTTAAAACATACAGCCATTTCTCTCTCACCAGAGCTCTAAGCGCTTAGAGCTCTTGCTGTTTCTGACCTTCCCTTGCCAGTGCTTTCACAGCCAAACATACACTAAGAATCTCCCCTTGCCTTGCCTCCTAGCCCTGCCAAGACACATTCACAAGCTCACTCTCACTCTCGGCACACACCAGCTCACAAAGTTAAAACATACAGCCATTTCTCCCACACCAGAGCTCGAAGGGCTTAGAGCTCTTGCTGTTTCTGACCTTCCCTTGCCAGTGCTTTCACAGCCAAACATACACTAAGAATCTCCCCTTGCCTTGCCTCCTACCACTGCCAACACACATTCGCAAGCTCACTCTCACTCTCGGCACACACCAGCTCACAAAGTGAAAACATACAGCCATTTCTCCCACACCAGAGCTCGAAGGGCTTAGAGCTCCTGCTGTTTCTAACCTTCCCTTGCCAGTGCTTTCACAGCCAAACATACACTAAGAATCTCCCCTTGCCTTGCCTCCTACCACTGCCAACACCATTCGCAAGCTCACTCTCACTCTCGGCACAGACCAGCTCACAAAGTTAAAACATACAGCCATGTTTCCCTCTTAATATTTCTAAGGGCTTAATGCTCTGGCTGGTCCTCACCTTCCCTTGCCAGCACTTTCACACCCAGACAGACACTGCGGATGTACTTTTGCCTTGCCTCCCAGCACTCTCAATACACATTCGCAAGCTCACTCTCACTCTTCGCACAGACCAGCTCACAAAGTGCAAACATGCAGCCATTTCTCCCACACCATAGCTCTAAGGCCTAAGAGCTGGTGCTGTATTCAACTGGCCTTCCCACCGCACTCACAGCCAGACACCCCCCGGGCATCTCCCCTTGCCTTGCCTCCCACCACTCCCAAGACACATTCTCAAGCTCACTCTCACTCTCGGCACACACCAGCTCACAAAGTTAAAACATACAGCCATTTCTCCCACACCAGAGCTCGAAGGGCTTAGAGCTCTTGCTGATTCTGACCTTCCCTTGCCAGTGCTTTCACAGCCAAACATACACTAAGAATCTCCCCTTGCCTTGCCTCCTACCACTCCCAAGACACATTCTCAAGCTCACTCTCACTCTCGGCACAGACCAGCTCACAAAGTTAAAACATACAGCCATGTTTCCCTCTTAATATTTCTAAGGGCTTAATGCTCTGGCTGGTCCTACCTTCCCTTGCCAGCACTTTCACACCCAGACAGACACTGCGGATGTACTTTTGCCTTGCCTTCCAGCACTCTCAATACACATTCGCAAGCTCACTCTCATTCTTCGCACAGACCAGCTCACAAAGTGCAAACATGCAGCCATTTCTCCCACACCATAGCTCTAAGGCCTAAGCGCTGGTGCTGTATTCAACTGCCCTTCCCACCGCACTCACAGCCAGACACCCCCCGGGCATCTCCCCTTGCCTTGCCTCCCACCACTCTCAATACACATTCGCAAGCTCACTCTCACTCTCGGCACAGACCAGCTCACAAAGTAATAACATACAGCCATTTCTCCCACACCAGAGCTCTAAGCGCTTAGAGCTCTTGCTGATTCTGACCTTCCCTTGCCAGTGCTTTCACAGCCAAGCATACACTAAGAATCTCCCCATGCCTTGCCTCCTACCACTGCCAAGACAGATTCTCAAGCTCACTCTCACTCTCGGCACAGACCAGCTCCCAGTGTTAAAACATACAGCCATTTCTCTCTCACCAGAGCTCGAAGGGCTTAGAGCTCTTGCTGTTTCTAACCTTCCCTTGCCAGTGCTTTCACAGCCAAACATACACTAAGAAACTCCCCTTGCCTTGCCTCCTACCACTGTCAGCACCATTCGCAAGCTCACTCTCACTCTCGGCACAGACCAGCTCACAAAGTTAAAACATACAGCCATGTTTCCCTCTTAATATTTCTAAGGGCTTAATGCTCTGGCTGGTCCTCACCTTCCCTTGCCAGCACTTTCACACCCAGACAGACACTGCGGATGTACTTTTGCCTTGCCTCCCAGCACTCTCAATACACATTCGCAAGCTCACTCTCACTCTTCGCACAGACCAGCTCACAAAGTGCAAACATGCAGCCATTTCTCCCACACCAGAGCTCTAAGGCCTAAGAGCTGGTGCTGTATTCAACTGCCCTTCCCACCGCACTCACAGCCAGACACCCCCCTGGCATCTCCCCTTGCCTTGCCTGCCACCACTCCCAAGACACATTCTCAAGCTCACTCTCACTCTCGGCACACACCAGCTCACAAAGTTAAAACATACAGCCATTTCTCCCACACCACAGCTCTAAGGGCTTAGAGCTCTTGCTGATTCTGACCTTCCCTTGCCAGTGCTTTCACAGCCAAACATACACTAAGAATCTCCCCTTGCCTTGCCTCCTACCACTGCCAAGACACATTCTCAAGCTCACTCTCACTCTCGGCACAGACCAGCTCACAAAGTTAAAACATACAGCCATGTTTCCCTCTTAATATTTCTAAGGGCTTAATGCTCTTGCTGGTCCTACCTTCCCTTGCCAGCACTTTCACACCCAGACAGACACTGCGGATGTACTTTTGCCTTGCCTCCCAGCACTCTCAATACACATTCGCAAGCTCACTCTCACTCTCGGCACAGACCAGCTCCCAGTGTTAAAACATACAGCCATTTCTCTCTCACCAGAGCTCTAAGCGCTTAGAGCTCTTGCTGTTTCTGACCTTCCCTTGCCAGTGCTTTCACAGCCAAACATACACTAAGAATCTCCCCTTGCCTTGCCTCCTAGCCCTGCCAAGACACATTCGCAAGCTCACTCTCACTCTCGGCACACACCAGCTCACAAAGTTAAAACATACAGCCATTTCTCCCACACCAGAGCTCTAAGCGCTTAGAGCTCTTGCTGATTCTGACCTTCCCTTGCCAGTGCTTTCACAGCCAAACATACACTAAGAATCTCCCCTTGCCTTGCCTCCTACCACTCCCAAGACACATTCTCAAGCTCACTCTCACTCTCGGCACACACCAGCTCACAAAGTTAAAACATACAGCCATGTTTCCCTCTTAATATTTCTAAGGGCTTAATGCTCTTGCTGGTCCTACCTTCCCTTGCCAGCACTTTCACACCCAGACAGACACTGCGGATGTACTTTTGCCTTGCCTCCCAGCACTCTCAATACACTTTCACAAGCTCACTCTCACTCTTCGCACAGACCAGCTCACAAAGTGCAAACATGCAGCCATTTCTCCCACACCATAGCTCGAAGGCCTAAGAGCTGGTGCTGTATTCAACTGGCCTTCCCACCGCACTCACAGCCAGACACCCCCCGGGCATCTCCCCTTGCCTTGCCTCCCACCACTCTCAATACACATTCGCAAGCTCACTCTCACTCTCGGCACAGACCAGCTCACAAAGTAATAACATACAGCCATTTCTCCCACACCAGAGCTCTAAGCGCTTAGAGCTCTTGCTGATTCTGACCTTCCCTTGCCAGTGCTTTCACAGCCAAGCATACACTAAGAATCTCCCCATGCCTTGCCTCCTACCACTGCCAAGACAGATTCTCAAGCTCACTCTCACTCTCGGCACAGACCAGCTCCCAGTGTTAAAACATACAGCCATTTCTCTCTCACCAGAGCTCTAAGCGCTTAGAGCTCTTGCTGTTTCTGACCTTCCCTTGCCAGTGCTTTCACAGCCAAACATACACTAAGAATCTCCCCTTGCCTTGCCTCCTAGCCCTGCCAAGACACATTCACAAGCTCACTCTCACTCTCGGCACACACCAGCTCACAAAGTTAAAACATACAGCCATTTCTCCCACACCAGAGCTCGAAGGGCTTAGAGCTCTTGCTGTTTCTGACCTTCCCTTGCCAGTGCTTTCACAGCCAAACATACACTAAGAATCTCCCCTTGCCTTGCCTCCTACCACTGCCAACACACATTCGCAAGCTCACTCTCACTCTCGGCACACACCAGCTCACAAAGTGAAAACATACAGCCATTTCTCCCACACCAGAGCTCGAAGGGCTTAGAGCTCCTGCTGTTTCTAACCTTCCCTTGCCAGTGCTTTCACAGCCAAACATACACTAAGAATCTCCCCTTGCCTTGCCTCCTACCACTGCCAACACCATTCGCAAGCTCACTCTCACTCTCGGCACAGACCAGCTCACAAAGTTAAAACATACAGCCATGTTTCCCTCTTAATATTTCTAAGGGCTTAATGCTCTGGCTGGTCCTCACCTTCCCTTGCCAGCACTTTCACACCCAGACAGACACTGCGGATGTACTTTTGCCTTGCCTCCCAGCACTCTCAATACACATTCGCAAGCTCACTCTCACTCTTCGCACAGACCAGCTCACAAAGTGCAAACATGCAGCCATTTCTCCCACACCATAGCTCTAAGGCCTAAGAGCTGGTGCTGTATTCAACTGGCCTTCCCACCGCACTCACAGCCAGACACCCCCCGGGCATCTCCCCTTGCCTTGCCTCCCACCACTCCCAAGACACATTCTCAAGCTCACTCTCACTCTCGGCACACACCAGCTCACAAAGTTAAAACATACAGCCATTTCTCCCACACCAGAGCTCGAAGGGCTTAGAGCTCTTGCTGATTCTGACCTTCCCTTGCCAGTGCTTTCACAGCCAAACATACACTAAGAATCTCCCCTTGCCTTGCCTCCTACCACTCCCAAGACACATTCTCAAGCTCACTCTCACTCTCGGCACAGACCAGCTCACAAAGTTAAAACATACAGCCATGTTTCCCTCTTAATATTTCTAAGGGCTTAATGCTCTGGCTGGTCCTACCTTCCCTTGCCAGCACTTTCACACCCAGACAGACACTGCGGATGTACTTTTGCCTTGCCTTCCAGCACTCTCAATACACATTCGCAAGCTCACTCTCATTCTTCGCACAGACCAGCTCACAAAGTGCAAACATGCAGCCATTTCTCCCACACCATAGCTCTAAGGCCTAAGAGCTGGTGCTGTATTCAACTGCCCTTCCCACCGCACTCACAGCCAGACACCCCCCGGGCATCTCCCCTTGCCTTGCCTCCCACCACTCTCAATACACATTCGCAAGCTCACTCTCACTCTCGGCACAGACCAGCTCACAAAGTAATAACATACAGCCATTTCTCCCACACCAGAGCTCTAAGCGCTTAGAGCTCTTGCTGATTCTGACCTTCCCTTGCCAGTGCTTTCACAGCCAAGCATACACTAAGAATCTCCCCATGCCTTGCCTCCTACCACTGCCAAGACAGATTCTCAAGCTCACTCTCACTCTCGGCACAGACCAGCTCCCAGTGTTAAAACATACAGCCATTTCTCTCTCACCAGAGCTCTAAGCGCTTAGAGCTCTTGCTGTTTCTGACCTTCCCTTGCCAGTGCTTTCACAGCCAAACATACACTAAGAATCTCCCCTTGCCTTGCCTCCTAGCCCTGCCAAGACACATTCACAAGCTCACTCTCACTCTCGGCACACACCAGCTCACAAAGTTAAAACATACAGCCATTTCTCCCACACCACAGCTCTAAGGGCTTAGAGCTCTTGCTGTTTCTGACCTTCCCTTGCCAGTGCTTTCACACCCAGACAGACACTAAGAATCTCCCCTTGCCTTGCCTCCTACCACTGCCAACACACATTCGCAAGCTCACTCTCACTCTCGGCACACACCAGCTCACAAAGTGAAAACATACAGCCATTTCTCCCACACCAGAGCTCGAAGGGCTTAGAGCTCCTGCTGTTTCTAACCTTCCCTTGCCAGTGCTTTCACAGCCAAACATACACTAAGAATCTCCCCTTGCCTTGCCTCCTACCACTGCCAACACCATTCGCAAGCTCACTCTCACTCTCGGCACAGACCAGCTCACAAAGTTAAAACATACAGCCATGTTTCCCTCTTAATATTTCTAAGGGCTTAATGCTCTGGCTGGTCCTCACCTTCCCTTGCCAGCACTTTCACACCCAGACAGACACTGCGGATGTACTTTTGCCTTGCCTTCCAGCACTCTCAATACACATTCGCAAGCTCACTCTCACTCTTCGCACAGACCAGCTCACAAAGTGCAAACATGCAGCCATTTCTCCCACACCATAGCTCTAAGGCCTAAGAGCTGGTGCTGTATTCAACTGCCCTTCCCACCGCACTCACAGCCAGACACCCCCCGGGCATCTCCCCTTGCCTTGCCTCCCACCACTCCCAAGACACATTCTCAAGCTCACTCTCACTCTCGGCACACACCAGCTCACAAAGTTAAAACATACAGCCATTTCTCCCACACCACAGCTCTAAGGGCTTAGAGCTCTTGCTGTTTCTGACCTTCCCTTGCCAGTGCTTTCACAGCCAAACATACACTAAGAATCTCCCCTTGCCTTGCCTCCTACCACTCCCAAGACACATTCGCAAGCTCACTCTCACTCTCGGCACACACCAGCTCACAAAGTTAAAACATACAGCCATTTCTCCCACACCAGAGCTCGAAGGGCTTAGAGCTCTTGCTGTTTCTAACCTTCCCTTGCCAGTGCTTTCACAGCCAAACATACACTAAGAATCTCCCCTTGCCTTGCCTCCTACCACTGCCAACACCATTCGCAAGCTCACTCTCACTCTCGGCACACACCAGCTCACAAAGTTAAAACATACAGCCATGTTTCCCTCTTAATATTTCTAAGGGCTTAATGCTCTGGCTGGTCCTCACCTTCCCTTGCCAGCACTTTCACACCCAGACAGACACTGCAGATGTACTTTTGCCTTGCCTCCCAGCACTCTCAATACACATTCGCAAGCTCACTCTCACTCTTCGCACAGACCAGCTCACAAAGTGCAAACATGCAGCCATTTCTCCCACACCATAGCTCTAAGGCCTAAGAGCTGGTGCTGTATTCAACTGCCCTTCCCACCGCACTCACAGCCAGACACCCCCCGGGCATCTCCCCTTGCCTTGCCTCCCACCACTCCCAAGACACATTCTCAAGCTCACTCTCACTCTCGGCACACACCAGCTCACAAAGTTAAAACATACAGCCATTTCTCCCACACCAGAGCTCTAAGGGCTTAGAGCTCTTGCTGATTCTGACCTTCCCTTGCCAGTGCTTTCACAGCCAAACATACACTAAGAATCTCCCCTTGCCTTGCCTCCTACCACTCCCAAGACACATTCTCAAGCTCACTCTCACTCTCGGCACAGACCAGCTCACAAACTTAAAACATACAGCCATGTTTCCCTCTTAATATTTCTAAGGGCTTAATGCTCTTGCTGGTCCTACCTTCCCTTGCCAGCAGTTTCACACCCAGACAGACACTGCGGATGTACTTTTGCCTTGCCTTCCAGCACTCTCAATACACATTCGCAAGCTCACTCTCATTCTTCGCACAGACCAGCTCACAAAGTGCAAACATGCAGCCATTTCTCCCACACCATAGCTCGAAGGCCTAAGAGCTGGTGCTGTATTCAACTGCCCTTCCCACCGCACTCACAGCCAGACACCCCCCGGGAATCTCCCCTTGCCTTGCCTCCCACCACTCTCAATACACATTCTCAAGCTCACTCTCACTCTCGGCACACACCAGCTCACAAAGTTAAAACATACAGCCATTTCTCCCACACCAGAGCTCTAAGCGCTTAGAGCTCTTGCTGATTCTGACCTCCCCTTGCCAGTGCTTTCACAGCCAAACATATACTAAGAATCTCCCCATGCCTTGCCTCCTACCACTCCCAAGACACATTCTCAAGCTCACTCTCACTCTCGGCACAGACCAGCTCCCAGTGTTAAAACATACAGCCATTTCTCTCTCACCAGAGCTCTAAGCGCTTAGAGCTCTTGCTGTTTCTGACCTTCCCTTGCCAGTGCTTTCACAGCCAAACATACACTAAGAATCTCCCCTTGCCTTGCCTCCTACCACTGCCAACACACATTCGCAAGCTCACTCTCACTCTCGGCACACACCAGCTCACAAAGTTAAAACATACAGCCATTTCTCCCACACCAGAGCTCGAAGGGCTTAGAGCTCTTGCTGTTTCTAACCTTCCCTTGCCAGTGCTTTCACAGCCAAACATACACTAAGAAACTCCCCTTGCCTTGCCTCCTACCACTGCCAGCACCATTCGCAAGCTCACTCTCACTCTCGGCACAGACCAGCTCACAAAGTTAAAACATACAGCCATGTTTCCCTCTTAATATTTCTAAGGGCTTAATGCTCTGGCTGGTCCTCACCTTCCCTTGCCAGCACTTTCACACCCAGACAGACACTGCGGATGTACTTTTGCCTTGCCTCCCAGCACTCTCAATACACATTCGCAAGCTCACTCTCACTCTTCGCACAGACCAGCTCACAAAGTGCAAACATGCAGCCATTTCTCCCACACCATAGCTCTAAGGCCTAAGAGCTGGTGCTGTATTCAACTGCCCTTCCCACCGCACTCACAGCCAGACACCCCCCTGGCATCTCCCCTTGCCTTGCCTCCCACCACTCCCAAGACACATTCTCAAGCTCACTCTCACTCTCGGCACACACCAGCTCACAAAGTTAAAACATACAGCCATTTCTCCCACACCAGAGCTCGAAGGGCTTAGAGCACTTGCTGATTCTGAACTTCCCTTGCCAGTGCTTTCACAGCCAAACATACACTAAGAATCTCCCCTTGCCTTGCCTCCTACCACTCCCAAGACACATTCTCAAGCTCACTATCACTCTCGGCACAGACCAGCTCACAAAGTTAAAACATACAGCCATGTTTCCCTCTTAATATTTCTAAGGGCTTAATGCTCTTGCGGGTCCTACCTTCCCTTGCCAGCACTTTCACACCCAGACAGACACTGCGGATGTACTTTTGCCTTGCCTCCCAGCACTCTCAATACACATTCGCAAGCTCACTCTCACTCTCGGCACAGACCAGCTCCCAGTGTTAAAACATACAGCCATTTCTCTCTCACCAGAGCTCTAAGCGCTTAGAGCTCTTGCTGTTTCTGACCTTCCCTTGCCAGTGCTTTCACAGCCAAACATACACTAAGAATCTCCCCTTGCCTTGCCTCCTAGCCCTGCCAAGACACATTCGCAAGCTCACTCTCACTCTCGGCACACACCAGCTCACAAAGTTAAAACATACAGCCATTTCTCCCACACCAGAGCTCTAAGCGCTTAGAGCTCTTGCTGTTTCTGACCTTCCCTTGCCAGTGCTTTCACAGCCAAACATACACTAAGAATCTCCCCTTGCCTTGCCTCCTACCACTCCCAAGACACATTCTCAAGCTCACTCTCACTCTCGGCACACACCAGCTCACAAACTTAAAACATACAGCCATGTTTCCCTCTTAATATTTCTAAGGGCTTAATGCTCTTGCTGGTCCTACCTTCCCTTGCCAGCACTTTCACACCCAGACAGACACTGCGGATGTACTTTTGCCTTGCCTCCCAGCACTCTCAATACACATTCGCAAGCTCACTCTCACTCTTCGCACAGACCAGCTCACAAAGTGCAAACATGCAGCCATTTCTCCCACACCATAGCTCTAAGGCCTAAGAGCTGGTGCTGTATTCAACTGGCCTTCCCACCGCACTCACAGCCAGACACCCCCCGGGCATCTCCCCTTGCCTTGCCTCCCACCACTCTCAATACACATTCGCAAGCTCACTCTCACTCTCGGCACAGACCAGCTCACAAAGTAATAACATACAGCCATTTCTCCCACACCAGAGCTCTAAGCGCTTAGAGCTCTTGCTGATTCTGACCTTCCCTTGCCAGTGCTTTCACAGCCAAGCATACACTAAGAATCTCCCCATGCCTTGCCTCCTACCACTGCCAAGACAGATTCTCAAGCTCACTCTCACTCTCGGCACAGACCAGCTCCCAGTGTTAAAACATACAGCCATTTCTCTCTCACCAGAGCTCTAAGCGCTTAGAGCTCTTGCTGTTTCTGACCTTCCCTTGCCAGTGCTTTCACAGCCAAACATACACTAAGAATCTCCCCTTGCCTTGCCTCCTAGCCCTGCCAAGACACATTCGCAAGCTCACTCTCACTCTCGGCACACACCAGCTCACAAAGTTAAAACATACAGCCATTTCTCCCACACCACAGCTCTAAGGGCTTAGAGCTCTTGCTGTTTCTGACCTTCCCTTGCCAGTGCTTTCACAGCCAAACATACACTAAGAATCTCCCCTTGCCTTGCCTCCTACCACTCCCAAGACACATTCGCAAGCTCACTCTCACTCTCGGCACACACCAGCTCACAAAGTGAAAACATACAGCCATTTCTCCCACACCAGAGCTCGAAGGGCTTAGAGCTCCTGCTGTTTCTAACCTTCCCTTGCCAGTGCTTTCACAGCCAAACATACACTAAGAATCTCCCCTTGCCTTGCCTCCTACCACTGCCAACACCATTCGCAAGCTCACTCTCACTCTCGGCACAGACCAGCTCACAAAGTTAAAACATACAGCCATGTTTCCCTCTTAATATTTCTAAGGGCTTAATGCTCTTGCTGGTCCTCACCTTCCCTTGCCAGCACTTTCACACCCAGACAGACACTGCGGATGTACTTTTGCCTTGCCTCCCAGCACTCTCAATACACATTCGCAAGCTCACTCTCACTCTTCGCACAGACCAGCTCACAAAGTGCAAACATGCAGCCATTTCTCCCACACCATAGCTCTAAGGCCTAAGCGCTGGTGCTGTATTCAACTGCCCTTCCCACCGCACTCACAGCCAGACACCCCCCGGGCATCTCCCCTTGCCTTGCCTCCCACCACTCCCAAGACACATTCTCAAGCTCACTCTCACTCTCGGCACACACCAGTTCACAAAGTTAAAACATACAGCCATTTCTCCCACACCAGAGCTCGAAGGGCTTAGAGCTCTTGCTGATTCTGACCTTCCCTTGCCAGTGCTTTCACAGCCAAACATACACTAAGAATCTCCCCTTGCCTTGCCTCCTACCACTCCCAAGACACATTCTCAAGCTCACTCTCACTCTCGGCACAGACCAGCTCACAAAGTTAAAACATACAGCCATGTTTCCCTCTTAATATTTCTAAGGGCTTAATGCTCTTGCGGGTCCTACCTTCCCTTGCCAGCAGTTTCACACCCAGACAGACACTGCGGATGTACTTTTGCCTTGCCTTCCAGCACTCTCAATACACATTCGCAAGCTCACTCTCATTCTTCGCACAGACCAGCTCACAAAGTGCAAACATGCAGCCATTTCTCCCACACCATAGCTCTAAGGCCTAAGAGCTGGTGCTGTATTCAACTGCCCTTCCCACCGCACTAAAGCCAGACACCCCCCGGGAATCTCCCCTTGCCTTGCCTCCCACCACTTTCAATACACATTCTCAAGCTCACTCTCACTCTCGGCACAGACCAGCTCACAAAGTTAAAACATACAGCCATTTCTCCCACACCACAGCTCTAAGCGCTTAGAGCTCTTGCTGATTCTGACCTTCCCTTGCCAGTGCTTTCACAGCCAAACATATACTAAGAATCTCCCCATGCCTTGCCTCCTACCACTCCCAAGACACATTCTCAAGCTCACTCTCACTCTCGGCACAGACCAGCTCCCAGTGTTAAAACATACAGCCATTTCTCTCTCACCAGAGCTCTAAGCGCTTAGAGCTCTTGCTGTTTCTGACCTTCCCTTGCCAGTGCTTTCACAGCCAAACATACACTAAGAATCTCCCCTTGCCTTGCCTCCTAGCCCTGCCAAGACACATTCGCAAGCTCACTCTCACTCTCGGCACACACCAGCTCACAAAGTTAAAACATACAGCCATTTCTCCCACACCACAGCTCTAAGGGCTTAGAGCTCTTGCTGTTTCTGACCTTCCCTTGCCAGTGCTTTCACAGCCAAACATACACTAAGAATCTCCCCTTGCCTTGCCTCCTACCACTGCCAAGACACATTCGCAAGCTCACTCTCACTCTCGGCACAGACCAGCTCACAAAGTTAAAACATACAGCCATTTCTCCCACACCAGAGCTCGAAGGGCTTAGAGCTCTTGCTGTTTCTGACCTTCCCTTGCCAGTGCTTTCACAGCCAAACATACACTAAGAAACTCCCCTTGCCTTGCCTCCTACCACTGCCAGCACCATTCGCAAGCTCACTCTCACTCTCGGCACAGACCAGCTCACAAAGTTAAAACATACAGCCATGTTTCCCTCTTAATATTTCTAAGGGCTTAATGCTCTGGCTGGTCCTCACCTTCCCTTGCCAGCACTTTCACACCCAGACAGACACTGCGGATGTACTTTTGCCTTGCCTCCCAGCACTCTCAATACACATTCGCAAGCTCACTCTCACTCTTCGCACAGACCAGCTCACAAAGTGCAAACATGCAGCCATTTCTCCCACACCATAGCTCTAAGGCCTAAGAGCTGGTGCTGTATTCAACTGCCCTTCCCACCGCACTCACAGCCAGACACCCCCCTGGCATCTCCCCTTGCCTTGCCTCCCACCACTCCCAAGACACATTCTCAAGCTCACTCTCACTCTCGGCACACACCAGCTCACAAAGTTAAAACATACAGCCATTTCTCCCACACCACAGCTCTAAGGGCTTAGAGCTCTTGCTGATTCTGACCTTCCCTTGCCAGTGCTTTCACAGCCAAACATACACTAAGAATCTCCCCTTGCCTTGCCTCCTACCACTGCCAAGACACATTCTCAAGCTCACTCTCACTCTCGGCACAGACCAGCTCACAAAGTTAAAACATACAGCCATGTTTCCCTCTTAATATTTCTAAGGGCTTAATGCTCTTGCTGGTCCTACCTTCCCTTGCCAGCACTTTCACACCCAGACAGACACTGCGGATGTACTTTTGCCTTGCCTCCCAGCACTCTCAATACACATTCGCAAGCTCACTCTCACTCTCGGCACAGACCAGCTCCCAGTGTTAAAACATACAGCCATTTCTCTCTCACCAGAGCTCTAAGCGCTTAGAGCTCTTGCTGTTTCTGACCTTCCCTTGCCAGTGCTTTCACAGCCAAACATACACTAAGAATCTCCCCTTGCCTTGCCTCCTAGCCCTGCCAAGACACATTCGCAAGCTCACTCTCACTCTCGGCACACACCAGCTCACAAAGTTAAAACATACAGCCATTTCTCCCACACCACAGCTCTAAGCGCTTAGAGCTCTTGCTGATTCTGACCTTCCCTTGCCAGTGCTTTCACAGCCAAACATACACTAAGAATCTCCCCTTGCCTTGCCTCCTACCACTCCCAAGACACATTCTCAAGCTCACTCTCACTCTCGGCACACACCAGCTCACAAACTTAAAACATACAGCCATGTTTCCCTCTTAATATTTCTAAGGGCTTAATGCTCTTGCTGGTCCTACCTTCCCTTGCCAGCACTTTCACACCCAGACAGACACTGCGGATGTACTTTTGCCTTGCCTCCCAGCACTCTCAATACACATTCGCAAGCTCACTCTCACTCTTCGCACAGACCAGCTCACAAAGTGCAAACATGCAGCCATTTCTCCCACACCATAGCTCTAAGGCCTAAGAGCTGGTGCTGTATTCAACTGGCCTTCCCACCGCACTCACAGCCAGACACCCCCCGGGCATCTCCCCTTGCCTTGCCTCCCACCACTCTCAATACACATTCGCAAGCTCACTCTCACTCTCGGCACAGACCAGCTCACAAAGTAATAACATACAGCCATTTCTCCCACACCACAGCTCTAAGCGCTTAGAGCTCTTGCTGATTCTGACCTTCCCTTGCCAGTGCTTTCACAGCCAAGCATACACTAAGAATCTCCCCATGCCTTGCCTCCTACCACTGCCAAGACAGATTCTCAAGCTCACTCTCACTCTCGGCACAGACCAGCTCCCAGTGTTAAAACATACAGCCATTTCTCTCTCACCAGAGCTCTAAGCGCTTAGAGCTCTTGCTGTTTCTGACCTTCCCTTGCCAGTGCTTTCACAGCCAAACATACACTAAGAATCTCCCCTTGCCTTGCCTCCTAGCCCTGCCAAGACACATTCGCAAGCTCACTCTCACTCTCGGCACACACCAGCTCACAAAGTTAAAACATACAGCCATTTCTCCCACACCACAGCTCTAAGGGCTTAGAGCTCTTGCTGTTTCTGACCTTCCCTTGCCAGTGCTTTCACAGCCAAACATACACTAAGAATCTCCCCTTGCCTTGCCTCCTACCACTCCCAAGACACATTCGCAAGCTCACTCTCACTCTCGGCACACACCAGCTCACAAAGTGAAAACATACAGCCATTTCTCCCCCACCAGAGCTCGAAGGGCTTAGAGCTCCTGCTGTTTCTAACCTTCCCTTGCCAGTGCTTTCACAGCCAAACATACACTAAGAATCTCCCCTTGCCTTGCCTCCTACCACTGCCAACACCATTCGCAAGCTCACTCTCACTCTCGGCACAGACCAGCTCACAAAGTTAAAACATACAGCCATGTTTCCCTCTTAATATTTCTAAGGGCTTAATGCTCTTGCTGGTCCTCACCTTCCCTTGCCAGCACTTTCACACCCAGACAGACACTGCGGATGTACTTTTGCCTTGCCTCCCAGCACTCTCAATACACATTCGCAAGCTCACTCTCACTCTTCGCACAGACCAGCTCACAAAGTGCAAACATGCAGCCATTTCTCCCACACCATAGCTCTAAGGCCTAAGCGCTGGTGCTGTATTCAACTGCCCTTCCCACCGCACTCACAGCCAGACACCCCCCGGGCATCTCCCCTTGCCTTGCCTCCCACCACTCCCAAGACACATTCTCAAGCTCACTCTCACTCTCGGCACACACCAGTTCACAAAGTTAAAACATACAGCCATTTCTCCCACACCAGAGCTCGAAGGGCTTAGAGCTCTTGCTGATTCTGACCTTCCCTTGCCAGTGCTTTCACAGCCAAACATACACTAAGAATCTCCCCTTGCCTTGCCTCCTACCACTCCCAAGACACATTCTCAAGCTCACTCTCACTCTCGGCACAGACCAGCTCACAAAGTTAAAACATACAGCCATGTTTCCCTCTTAATATTTCTAAGGGCTTAATGCTCTTGCGGGTCCTACCTTCCCTTGCCAGCACTTTCACACCCAGACAGACACTGCGGATGTACTTTTGCCTTGCCTTCCAGCACTCTCAATACACATTCGCAAGCTCACTCTCATTCTTCGCACAGACCAGCTCACAAAGTGCAAACATGCAGCCATTTCTCCCACACCATAGCTCTAAGGCCTAAGAGCTGGTGCTGTATTCAACTGCCCTTCCCACCGCACTAAAGCCAGACACCCCCCGGGAATCTCCCCTTGCCTTGCCTCCCACCACTTTCAATACACATTCTCAAGCTCACTCTCACTCTCGGCACAGACCAGCTCACAAAGTTAAAACATACAGCCATTTCTCCCACACCACAGCTCTAAGCGCTTAGAGCTCTTGCTGATTCTGACCTTCCCTTGCCAGTGCTTTCACAGCCAAACATACACTAAGAATCTCCCCTTGCCTTGCCTCCTACCACTCCCAAGACACATTCGCAAGCTCACTCTCACTCTCGGCACACACCAGCTCACAAAGTGAAAACATACAGCCATTTCTCCCCCACCAGAGCTCGAAGGGCTTAGAGCTCCTGCTGTTTCTAACCTTCCCTTGCCAGTGCTTTCACAGCCAAACATACACTAAGAATCTCCCCTTGCCTTGCCTCCTACCACTGCCAACACCATTCGCAAGCTCACTCTCACTCTCGGCACAGACCAGCTCACAAAGTTAAAACATACAGCCATGTTTCCCTCTTAATATTTCTAAGGGCTTAATGCTCTTGCTGGTCCTCACCTTCCCTTGCCAGCACTTTCACACCCAGACAGACACTGCGGATGTACTTTTGCCTTGCCTCCCAGCACTCTCAATACACATTCGCAAGCTCACTCTCACTCTTCGCACAGACCAGCTCACAAAGTGCAAACATGCAGCCATTTCTCCCACACCATAGCTCTAAGGCCTAAGCGCTGGTGCTGTATTCAACTGCCCTTCCCACCGCACTCACAGCCAGACACCCCCCGGGCATCTCCCCTTGCCTTGCCTCCCACCACTCCCAAGACACATTCTCAAGCTCACTCTCACTCTCGGCACACACCAGTTCACAAAGTTAAAACATACAGCCATTTCTCCCACACCACAGCTCGAAGGGCTTAGAGCTCTTGCTGATTCTGACCTTCCCTTGCCAGTGCTTTCACAGCCAAACATACACTAAGAATCTCCCCTTGCCTTGCCTCCTACCACTCCCAAGACACATTCTCAAGCTCACTCTCACTCTCGGCACAGACCAGCTCACAAAGTTAAAACATAGAGCCATGTTTCCCTCTTAATATTTCTAAGGGCTTAATGCTCTTGCGGGTCCTACCTTCCCTTGCCAGCAGTTTCACACCCAGACAGACACTGCGGATGTACTTTTGCCTTGCCTTCCAGCACTCTCAATACACATTCGCAAGCTCACTCTCATTCTTCGCACAGACCAGCTCACAAAGTGCAAACATGCAGCCATTTCTCCCACACCATAGCTCTAAGGCCTAAGAGCTGGTGCTGTATTCAACTGCCCTTCCCACCGCACTAAAGCCAGACACCCCCCGGGAATCTCCCCTTGCCTTGCCTCCCACCACTTTCAATACACATTCTCAAGCTCACTCTCACTCTCGGCACAGACCAGCTCACAAAGTTAAAACATACAGCCATTTCTCCCACACCACAGCTCTAAGCGCTTAGAGCTCTTGCTGATTCTGACCTTCCCTTGCCAGTGCTTTCACAGCCAAACATATACTAAGAATCTCCCCATGCCTTGCCTCCTACCACTCCCAAGACACATTCTCAAGCTCACTCTCACTCTCGGCACAGACCAGCTCCCAGTGTTAAAACATACAGCCATTTCTCTCTCACCAGAGCTCTAAGCGCTTAGAGCTCTTGCTGTTTCTGACCTTCCCTTGCCAGTGCTTTCACAGCCAAACATACACTAAGAATCTCCCCTTGCCTTGCCTCCTAGCCCTGCCAAGACACATTCGCAAGCTCACTCTCACTCTCGGCACACACCAGCTCACAAAGTTAAAACATACAGCCATTTCTCCCACACCACAGCTCTAAGGGCTTAGAGCTCTTGCTGTTTCTGACCTTCCCTTGCCAGTGCTTTCACAGCCAAACATACACTAAGAATCTCCCCTTGCCTTGCCTCCTACCACTGCCAAGACACATTCGCAAGCTCACTCTCACTCTCGGCACACACCAGCTCACAAAGTTAAAACATACAGCCATTTCTCCCACACCAGAGCTCGAAGGGCTTAGAGCTCTTGCTGTTTCTGACCTTCCCTTGCCACTGCTTTCACAGCCAAACATACACTAAGAAACTCCCCTTGCCTTGCCTCCTACCACTGCCAGCACCATTCGCAAGCTCACTCTCACTCTCGGCACAGACCAGCTCACAAAGTTAAAACATACAGCCATGTTTCCCTCTTAATATTTCTAAGGGCTTAATGCTCTGGCTGGTCCTCACCTTCCCTTGCCAGCACTTTCACACCCAGACAGACACTGCGGATGTACTTTTGCCTTGCCTCCCAGCACTCTCAATACACATTCGCAAGCTCACTCTCACTCTTCGCACAGACCAGCTCACAAAGTGCAAACATGCAGCCATTTCTCCCACACCATAGCTCTAAGGCCTAAGAGCTGGTGCTGTATTCAACTGCCCTTCCCACCGCACTCACAGCCAGACACCCCCCTGGCATCTCCCCTTGCCTTGCCTCCCACCACTCCCAAGACACATTCTCAAGCTCACTCTCACTCTCGGCACACACCAGCTCACAAAGTTAAAACATACAGCCATTTCTCCCACACCACAGCTCTAAGGGCTTAGAGCTCTTGCTGATTCTGACCTTCCCTTGCCAGTGCTTTCACAGCCAAACATACACTAAGAATCTCCCCTTGCCTTGCCTCCTACCACTGCCAAGACACATTCTCAAGCTCACTCTCACTCTCGGCACAGACCAGCTCACAAAGTTAAAACATACAGCCATGTTTCCCTCTTAATATTTCTAAGGGCTTAATGCTCTTGCTGGTCCTACCTTCCCTTGCCAGCACTTTCACACCCAGACAGACACTGCGGATGTACTTTTGCCTTGCCTCCCAGCACTCTCAATACACATTCGCAAGCTCACTCTCACTCTCGGCACAGACCAGCTCCCAGTGTTAAAACATACAGCCATTTCTCTCTCACCAGAGCTCTAAGCGCTTAGAGCTCTTGCTGTTTCTGACCTTCCCTTGCCAGTGCTTTCACAGCCAAACATACACTAAGAATCTCCCCTTGCCTTGCCTCCTAGCCCTGCCAAGACACATTCGCAAGCTCACTCTCACTCTCGGCACACACCAGCTCACAAAGTTAAAACATACAGCCATTTCTCCCACACCAGAGCTCTAAGCGCTTAGAGCTCTTGCTGATTCTGACCTTCCCTTGCCAGTGCTTTCACAGCCAAACATACACTAAGAATCTCCCCTTGCCTTGCCTCCTACCACTCCCAAGACACATTCTCAAGCTCACTCTCACTCTCGGCACAGACCAGCTCACAAAGTTAAAACATACAGCCATGTTTCCCTCTTAATATTTCTAAGGGCTTAATGCTCTTGCTGGTCCTACCTTCCCTTGCCAGCACTTTCACACCCAGACAGACACTGCGGATGTACTTTTGCCTTGCCTCCCAGCACTCTCAATACACATTCGCAAGCTCACTCTCACTCTTCGCACAGACCAGCTCACAAAGTGCAAACATGCAGCCATTTCTCCCACACCATAGCTCTAAGGCCTAAGAGCTGGTGCTGTATTCAACTGGCCTTCCCACCGCACTCACAGCCAGACACCCCCCGGGCATCTCCCCTTGCCTTGCCTCCCACCACTCTCAATACACATTCGCAAGCTCACTCTCACTCTCGGCACAGACCAGCTCACAAAGTAATAACATACAGCCATTTCTCCCACACCACAGCTCTAAGCGCTTAGAGCTCTTGCTGATTCTGACCTTCCCTTGCCAGTGCTTTCACAGCCAAGCATACACTAAGAATCTCCCCATGCCTTGCCTCCTACCACTGCCAAGACAGATTCTCAAGCTCACTCTCACTCTCGGCACAGACCAGCTCCCAGTGTTAAAACATACAGCCATTTCTCTCTCACCAGAGCTCTAAGCGCTTAGAGCTCTTGCTGTTTCTGACCTTCCCTTGCCAGTGCTTTCACAGCCAAACATACACTAAGAATCTCCCCTTGCCTTGCCTCCTAGCCCTGCCAAGACACATTCGCAAGCTCACTCTCACTCTCGGCACAGACCAGCTCACAAAGTTAAAACATACAGCCATTTCTCCCACACCACAGCTCTAAGGGCTTAGAGCTCTTGCTGTTTCTGACCTTCCCTTGCCAGTGCTTTCACAGCCAAACATACACTAAGAATCTCCCCTTGCCTTGCCTCCTACCACTCCCAAGACACATTCGCAAGCTCACTCTCACTCTCGGCACACACCAGCTCACAAAGTGAAAACATACAGCCATTTCTCCCCCACCAGAGCTCGAAGGGCTTAGAGCTCCTGCTGTTTCTAACCTTCCCTTGCCAGTGCTTTCACAGCCAAACATACACTAAGAATCTCCCCTTGCCTTGCCTCCTACCACTGCCAACACCATTCGCAAGCTCACTCTCACTCTCGGCACAGACCAGCTCACAAAGTTAAAACATACAGCCATGTTTCCCTCTTAATATTTCTAAGGGCTTAATGCTCTTGCTGGTCCTCACCTTCCCTTGCCAGCACTTTCACACCCAGACAGACACTGCGGATGTACTTTTGCCTTGCCTCCCAGCACTCTCAATACACATTCGCAAGCTCACTCTCACTCTTCGCACAGACCAGCTCACAAAGTGCAAACATGCAGCCATTTCTCCCACACCATAGCTCTAAGGCCTAAGCGCTGGTGCTGTATTCAACTGCCCTTCCCACCGCACTCACAGCCAGACACCCCCCGGGCATCTCCCCTTGCCTTGCCTCCCACCACTCCCAAGACACATTCTCAAGCTCACTCTCACTCTCGGCACACACCAGTTCACAAAGTTAAAACATACAGCCATTTCTCCCACACCAGAGCTCGAAGGGCTTAGAGCTCTTGCTGATTCTGACCTTCCCTTGCCAGTGCTTTCACAGCCAAACATACACTAAGAATCTCCCCTTGCCTTGCCTCCTACCACTCCCAAGACACATTCTCAAGCTCACTCTCACTCTCGGCACAGACCAGCTCACAAAGTTAAAACATACAGCCATGTTTCCCTCTTAATATTTCTAAGGGCTTAATGCTCTTGCGGGTCCTACCTTCCCTTGCCAGCAGTTTCACACCCAGACAGACACTGCGGATGTACTTTTGCCTTGCCTTCCAGCACTCTCAATACACATTCGCAAGCTCACTCTCATTCTTCGCACAGACCAGCTCACAAAGTGCAAACATGCAGCCATTTCTCCCACACCATAGCTCTAAGGCCTAAGAGCTGGTGCTGTATTCAACTGCCCTTCCCACCGCACTAAAGCCAGACACCCCCCGGGAATCTCCCCTTGCCTTGCCTCCCACCACTTTCAATACACATTCTCAAGCTCACTCTCACTCTCGGCACAGACCAGCTCACAAAGTTAAAACATACAGCCATTTCTCCCACACCACAGCTCTAAGCGCTTAGAGCTCTTGCTGATTCTGACCTTCCCTTGCCAGTGCTTTCACAGCCAAACATATACTAAGAATCTCCCCATGCCTTGCCTCCTACCACTCCCAAGACACATTCTCAAGCTCACTCTCACTCTCGGCACAGACCAGCTCCCAGTGTTAAAACATACAGCCATTTCTCTCTCACCAGAGCTCTAAGCGCTTAGAGCTCTTGCTGTTTCTGACCTTCCCTTGCCAGTGCTTTCACAGCCAAACATACACTAAGAATCTCCCCTTGCCTTGCCTCCTAGCCCTGCCAAGACACATTCGCAAGCTCACTCTCACTCTCGGCACACACCAGCTCACAAAGTTAAAACATACAGCCATTTCTCCCACACCACAGCTCGAAGGGCTTAGAGCTCTTGCTGTTTCTGACCTTCCCTTGCCAGTGCTTTCACAGCCAAACATACACTAAGAATCTCCCCTTGCCTTGCCTCCTACCACTGCCAAGACACATTCGCAAGCTCACTCTCACTCTCGGCACACACCAGCTCACAAAGTTAAAACATACAGCCATTTCTCCCACACCAGAGCTCGAAGGGCTTAGAGCTCTTGCTGTTTCTGACCTTCCCTTGCCAGTGCTTTCACAGCCAAACATACACTAAGAAACTCCCCTTGCCTTGCCTCCTACCACTGCCAGCACCATTCGCAAGCTCACTCTCACTCTCGGCACAGACCAGCTCACAAAGTTAAAACATACAGCCATGTTTCCCTCTTAATATTTCTAAGGGCTTAATGCTCTGGCTGGTCCTCACCTTCCCTTGCCAGCACTTTCACACCCAGACAGACACTGCGGATGTACTTTTGCCTTGCCTCCCAGCACTCTCAATACACATTCGCAAGCTCACTCTCACTCTTCGCACAGACCAGCTCACAAAGTGCAAACATGCAGCCATTTCTCCCACACCATAGCTCTAAGGCCTAAGAGCTGGTGCTGTATTCAACTGCCCTTCCCACCGCACTCACAGCCAGACACCCCCCTGGCATCTCCCCTTGCCTTGCCTCCCACCACTCCCAAGACACATTCTCAAGCTCACTCTCACTCTCGGCACACACCAGCTCACAAAGTTAAAACATACAGCCATGTTTCCCTCTTAATATTTCTAAGGGCTTAATGCTCTTGCTGGTCCTACCTTCCCTTGCCAGCACTTTCACACCCAGACAGACACTGCGGATGTACTTTTGCCTTGCCTCCCAGCACTCTCAATACACATTCGCAAGCTCACTCTCACTCTCGGCACAGACCAGCTCCCAGTGTTAAAACATACAGCCATTTCTCTCTCACCAGAGCTCTAAGCGCTTAGAGCTCTTGCTGTTTCTGACCTTCCCTTGCCAGTGCTTTCACAGCCAAACATACACTAAGAATCTCCCCTTGCCTTGCCTCCTAGCCCTGCCAAGACACATTCGCAAGCTCACTCTCACTCTCGGCACACACCAGCTCACAAAGTTAAAACATACAGCCATTTCTCCCACACCACAGCTCTAAGCGCTTAGAGCTCTTGCTGATTCTGACCTTCCCTTGCCAGTGCTTTCACAGCCAAACATACACTAAGAATCTCCCCTTGCCTTGCCTCCTACCACTCCCAAGACACATTCTCAAGCTCACTCTCACTCTCGGCACACACCAGCTCACAAAGTTAAAACATACAGCCATGTTTCCCTCTTAATATTTCTAAGGGCTTAATGCTCTTGCTGGTCCTACCTTCCCTTGCCAGCACTTTCACACCCAGACAGACACTGCGGATGTACTTTTGCCTTGCCTCCCAGCACTCTCAATACACATTCGCAAGCTCACTCTCACTCTTCGCACAGACCAGCTCACAAAGTGCAAACATGCAGCCATTTCTCCCACACCATAGCTCTAAGGCCTAAGAGCTGGTGCTGTATTCAACTGCCCTTCCCACCGCACTCACAGCCAGACACCCCCCGGGCATCTCCCCTTGCCTTGCCTCCCACCACTCTCAATACACATTCGCAAGCTCACTCTCACTCTCGGCACAGACCAGCTCACAAAGTAATAACATACAGCCATTTCTCCCACACCACAGCTCTAAGCGCTTAGAGCTCTTGCTGATTCTGACCTTCCCTTGCCAGTGCTTTCACAGCCAAGCATACACTAAGAATCTCCCCATGCCTTGCCTCCTACCACTGCCAAGACAGATTCGCAAGCTCACTCTCACTCTCGGCACAGACCAGCTCCCAGTGTTAAAACATACAGCCATTTCTCTCTCACCAGAGCTCTAAGCGCTTAGAGCTCTTGCTGTTTCTGACCTTCCCTTGCCAGTGCTTTCACAGCCAAACATACACTAAGAATCTCCCCTTGCCTTGCCTCCTAGCCCTGCCAAGACACATTCGCAAGCTCACTCTCACTCTCGGCACACACCAGCTCACAAAGTTAAAACATACAGCCATTTCTCCCACACCAGAGCTCGAAGGGCTTAGAGCTCTTGCTGTTTCTGACCTTCCCTTGCCAGTGCTTTCACAGCCAAACATACACTAAGAATCTCCCCTTGCCTTGCCTCCTACCACTGCCAAGACACATTCGCAAGCTCACTCTCACTCTCGGCACAGACCAGCTCACAAAGTTAAAACATACAGCCATGTTTCCCTCTTAATATTTCTAAGGGCTTAATGCTCTGGCTGGTCCTCACCTTCCCTTGCCAGCACTTTCACACCCAGACAGACACTGCGGATGTACTTTTGCCTTGCCTCCCAGCACTCTCAATACACATTCGCAAGCTCACTCTCACTCTTCGCACAGACCAGCTCACAAAGTGCAAACATGCAGCCATTTCTCCCACACCATAGCTCTAAGGCCTAAGAGCTGGTGCTGTATTCAACTGCCCTTCCCACCGCACTCACAGCCAGACACCCCCCTGGCATCTCCCCTTGCCTTGCCTCCCACCACTCCCAAGACACATTCTCAAGCTCACTCTCACTCTCGGCACACACCAGCTCACAAAGTTAAAACATACAGCCATTTCTCCCACACCACAGCTCTAAGGGCTTAGAGCTCTTGCTGATTCTGACCTTCCCTTGCCAGTGCTTTCACAGCCAAACATACACTAAGAATCTCCCCTTGCCTTGCCTCCTACCACTCCCAAGACACATTCTCAAGCTCACTATCACTCTCGGCACAGACCAGCTCACAGAGTTAAAACATACAGCCATGTTTCCCTCTTAATATTTCTAAGGGCTTAATGCTCTTGCTGGTCCTACCTTCCCTTGCCAGCGCTTTCACACCCAGACAGACACTGCGGATGTACTTTTGCCTTGCCTCCCAGCACTCTCAATACACATTCGCAAGCTCACTCTCACTCTCGGCACAGACCAGCTCCCAGTGTTAAAACATACAGCCATTTCTCTCTCACCAGAGCTCTAAGCGCTTAGAGCTCTTGCTGTTTCTGACCTTCCCTTGCCAGTGCTTTCACAGCCAAACATACACTAAGAATCTCCCCTTGCCTTGCCTCCTAGCCCTGCCAAGACACATTCGCAAGCTCACTCTCACTCTCGGCACACACCAGCTCACAAAGTTAAAACATACAGCCATTTCTCCCACACCAGAGCTCTAAGCGCTTAGAGCTCTTGCTGATTCTGACCTTCCCTTGCCAGTGCTTTCACAGCCAAACATACACTAAGAATCTCCCCTTGCCTTGCCTCCTACCACTCCCAAGACACATTCTCAAGCTCACTATCACTCTCGGCACAGACCAGCTCACAAAGTTAAAACATACAGCCATGTTTCCCTCTTAATATTTCTAAGGGCTTAATGCTCTTGCTGGTCCTACCTTCCCTTGCCAGCACTTTCACACCCAGACAGACACTGCGGATGTACTTTTGCCTTGCCTCCCAGCACTCTCAATACACATTCGCAAGCTCACTCTCACTCTTCGCACAGACCAGCTCACAAAGTGCAAACATGCAGCCATTTCTCCCACACCATAGCTCTAAGGCCTAAGAGCTGGTGCTGTATTCAACTGCCCTTCCCACCGCACTCACAGCCAGACACCCCCCGGGCATCTCCCCTTGCCTTGCCTCCCACCACTCTCAATACACATTCGCAAGCTCACTCTCACTCTCGGCACAGACCAGCTCACAAAGTAATAACATACAGCCATTTCTCCCACACCACAGCTCTAAGCGCTTAGAGCTCTTGCTGATTCTGACCTTCCCTTGCCAGTGCTTTCACAGCCAAGCATACACTAAGAATCTCCCCATGCCTTGCCTCCTACCACTGCCAAGACAGATTCTCAAGCTCACTCTCACTCTCGGCACAGACCAGCTCCCAGTGTTAAAACATACAGCCATTTCTCTCTCACCAGAGCTCTAAGCGCTTAGAGCTCTTGCTGTTTCTGACCTTCCCTTGCCAGTGCTTTCACAGCCAAACATACACTAAGAATCTCCCCTTGCCTTGCCTCCTAGCCCTGCCAAGACACATTCGCAAGCTCACTCTCACTCTCGGCACACACCAGCTCACAAAGTTAAAACATACAGCCATTTCTCCCACACCAGATCTCGAAGGGCTTAGAGCTCTTGCTGTTTCTGACCTTCCCTTGCCAGTGCTTTCACAGCCAAACATACACTAAGAATCTCCCCTTGCCTTGCCTCCTACCACTGCCAAGACACATTCGCAAAAGCTCACTCTCACTCTCGGCACAGACCAGCTCACAAAGTTAAAACATACAGCCATGTTTCCCTCTTAATATTTCTAAGGGCTTAATGCTCTGGCTGGTCCTCACCTTCCCTTGCCAGCACTTTCACACCCAGACAGACACTGCGGATGTACTTTTGCCTTGCCTCCCAGCACTCTCAATACACATTCGCAAGCTCACTCTCACTCTTCGCACAGACCAGCTCACAAAATGCAAACATGCAGCCATTTCTCCCACACCATAGCTCTAAGGCCTAAGAGCTGGTGCTGTATTCAACTGCCCTTCCCACCGCACTCACAGCCAGACACCCCCCGGGCATCTCCCCTTGCCTTGCCTCCCACCACTCCCAAGACACATTCTCAAGCTCACTCTCACTCTCGGCACACACCAGCTCACAAAGTTAAAACATACAGCCATTTCTCCCACACCAGAGCTCTAAGGGCTTAGAGCTCTTGCTGATTCTGACCTTCCCTTGCCAGTGCTTTCACAGCCAAACATACACTAAGAATCTCCCCTTGCCTTGCCTCCTACCACTCCCAAGACACATTCTCAAGCTCACTATCACTCTCGGCACAGACCAGCTCACAAAGTTAAAACATACAGCCATGTTTCCCTCTTAATATTTCTAAGGGCTTAATGCTCTTGCTGGTCCTACCTTCCCTTGCCAGCAGTTTCACACCCAGACAGACACTGCGGATGTACTTTTGCCTTGCCTTCCAGCACTCTCAATACACATTCGCAAGCTCACTCTCATTCTTCGCACAGACCAGCTCACAAAGTGCAAACATGCAGCCATTTCTCCCACACCATAGCTCTAAGGCCTAAGAGCTGGTGCTGTATTCAACTGCCCTTCCCACCGCACTCACAGCCAGACACCCCCCGGGAATCTCCCCTTGCCTTGCCTCCCACCACTCTCAATACACATTCTCAAGCTCACTCTCACTCTCGGCACAGACCAGCTCACAAAGTTAAAACATACAGCCATTTCTCCCACACCAGAGCTCTAAGCGCTTAGAGCTCTTGCTGATTCTGACCTTCCCTTGCCAGTGCTTTCACAGCCAAACATATACTAAGAATCTCCCCATGCCTTGCCTCCTACCACTGCCAAGACACATTCTCAAGCTCACTCTCACTCTCGGCACAGACCAGCTCCCAGTGTTAAAACATACAGCCATTTCTCTCTCACCAGAGCTCTAAGCGCTTAGAGCTCTTGCTGTTTCTGACCTTCCCTTGCCAGTGCTTTCACAGCCAAACATACACTAAGAATCTCCCCTTGCCTTGCCTCCTACCACTGCCAAGACACATTCGCAAGCTCACTCTCACTCTCGGCACACACCAGCTCACAAAGTTAAAACATACAGCCATTTCTCCCACACCACAGCTCTAAGGGCTTAGAGCTCTTGCTGTTTCTGACCTTCCCTTGCCAGTGCTTTCACAGCCAAACATACACTAAGAATCTCCCCTTGCCTTGCCTCCTACCACTCCCAAGACACATTCTCAAGCTCACTCTCACTCTCGGCACACACCAGCTCACAAAGTGAAAACATACAGCCATTTCTCCCACACCACAGCTCTAAGGGCTTAGAGCTCTTGCTGTTTCTGACCTTCCCTTGCCAGTGCTTTCACAGCCAAACATACACTAAGAATCTCCCCTTGCCTTGCCTCCTACCACTGCCAACACACATTCGCAAGCTCACTCTCACTCTCGGCACACACCAGCTCACAAAGTTAAAACATACAGCCATTTCTCCCACACCAGAGCTCGAAGGGCTTAGAGCTCTTGCTGTTTCTAAGCTTCCCTTGCCAGTGCTTTCACAGCCAAACATACACTAAGAATCTCCCCTTGCCTTGCCTCCTACCACTGCCAAGACACATTCGCAAGCTCACTCTCACTCTCGGCACACACCAGCTCACAAAGTTAAAACATACAGCCATGTTTCCCTCTTAATATTTCTAAGGGCTTAATGCTCTGGCTGGTCCTCACCTTCCCTTGCCAGCACTTTCACACCCAGACAGAAACTGCGGATGTACTTTTGCCTTGCCTCCCAGCACTCTCAATATACATTCGCAAGCTCACTCTCACTCTTCGCACAGACCAGCTCACAAAGTGCAAACATGCAGCCATTTCTCCCACACCATAGCTCTAAGGCCTAAGCGCTGGTGCTGTATTCAACTGCCCTTCCCACCGCACTCACAGCCAGACACCCCCCTGGCATCTCCCCTTGCCTTGCCTCCCACCACTCCCAAGACACATTCTCAAGCTCACTCTCACTCTCGGCACACACCAGCACACAAAGTTAAAACATACAGCCATTTCTCCCACACCAGAGCTCTAAGGGCTTAGAGCTCTTGCTGATTCTGACCTTCCCTTGCCAGTGCTTTCACAGCCAAACATACACTAAGAATCTCCCCTTGCCTTGCCTCCTACCACTGCCAAGACACATTCGCAAGCTCACTCTCACTCTCGGCACACACCAGCTCACAAAGTTAAAACATACAGCCATTTCTCCCACACCAGAGCTCGAAGGGCTTAGAGCTCTTGCTGTTTCTAACCTTCCCTTGCCAGTGCTTTCACAGCCAAACATACACTAAGAAACTCCCCTTGCCTTGCCTCCTACCACTGTCAGCACCATTCGCAAGCTCACTCTCACTCTCGGCACAGACCAGCTCACAAAGTTAAAACATACAGCCATGTTTCCCTCTTAATATTTCTAAGGGCTTAATGCTCTGGCTGGTCCTCACCTTCCCTTGCCAGCACTTTCACACCCAGACAGACACTGCGGATGTACTTTTGCCTTGCCTCCCAGCACTCTCAATACACATTCGCAAGCTCACTCTCACTCTTCGCACAGACCAGCTCACAAAGTGCAAACATGCAGCCATTTCTCCCACACCATAGCTCGAAGGCCTAAGAGCTGGTGCTGTATTCAACTGCCCTTCCCACCGCACTCACAGCCAGACACCCCCCTGGCATCTCCCCTTGCCTTGCCTCCCACCACTCCCAAGACACATTCTCAAGCTCACTCTCACTCTCGGCACACACCAGCTCACAAAGTTAAAACATACAGCCATTTCTCCCACACCACAGCTCTAAGGGCTTAGAGCTCTTGCTGATTCTGACCTTCCCTTGCCAGTGCTTTCACAGCCAAACATACACTAAGAATCTCCCCTTGCCTTGCCTCCTACCACTCCCAAGACACATTCTCAAGCTCACTATCACTCTCGGCACAGACCAGCTCACAAAGTTAAAACATACAGCCATGTTTCCCTCTTAATATTTCTAAGGGCTTAATGCTCTTGCTGGTCCTACCTTCCCTTGCCAGCACTTTCACACCCAGACAGACACTGCGGATGTACTTTTGCCTTGCCTCCCAGCACTCTCAATACACATTCGCAAGCTCACTCTCACTCTCGGCACAGACCAGCTCCCAGTGTTAAAACATACAGCCATTTCTCTCTCACCAGAGCTCTAAGCGCTTAGAGCTCTTGCTGTTTCTGACCTTCCCTTGCCAGTGCTTTCACAGCCAAACATACACTAAGAATCTCCCCTTGCCTTGCCTCCTAGCCCTGCCAAGACACATTCGCAAGCTCACTCTCACTCTCGGCACACACCAGCTCACAAAGTTAAAACATACAGCCATTTCTCCCACACCAGAGCTCTAAGCGCTTAGAGCTCTTGCTGATTCTGACCTTCCCTTGCCAGTGCTTTCACAGCCAAACATACACTAAGAATCTCCCCTTGCCTTGCCTCCTACCACTCCCAAGACACATTCTCAAGCTCACTCTCACTCTCGGCACACACCAGCTCACAAAGTTAAAACATACAGCCATGTTTCCCTCTTAATATTTCTAAGGGCTTAATGCTCTTGCTGGTCCTACCTTCCCTTGCCAGCACTTTCACACCCAGACAGACACTGCGGATGTACTTTTGCCTTGCCTCCCAGCACTCTCAATACACATTCACAAGCTCACTCTCACTCTTCGCACAGACCAGCTCACAAAGTGCAAACATGCAGCCATTTCTCCCACACCATAGCTCGAAGGCCTAAGAGCTGGTGCTGTATTCAACTGGCCTTCCCACCGCACTCACAGCCAGACACCCCCCGGGCATCTCCCCTTGCCTTGCCTCCCACCACTCTCAATACACATTCGCAAGCTCACTCTCACTCTCGGCACAGACCAGCTCACAAAGTAATAACATACAGCCATTTCTCCCACACCAGAGCTCTAAGCGCTTAGAGCTCTTGCTGATTCTGACCTTCCCTTGCCAGTGCTTTCACAGCCAAGCATACACTAAGAATCTCCCCATGCCTTGCCTCCTACCACTGCCAAGACACATTCTCAAGCTCACTCTCACTCTCGGCACAGACCAGCTCCCAGTGTTAAAACATACAGCCATTTCTCTCTCACCAGAGCTCTAAGCGCTTAGAGCTCTTGCTGTTTCTGACCTTCCCTTGCCAGTGCTTTCACAGCCAAACATACACTAAGAATCTCCCCTTGCCTTGCCTCCTAGCCCTGCCAAGACACATTCACAAGCTCACTCTCACTCTCGGCACACACCAGCTCACAAAGTTAAAACATACAGCCATTTCTCCCACACCAGAGCTCGAAGGGCTTAGAGCTCTTGCTGTTTCTGACCTTCCCTTGCCAGTGCTTTCACAGCCAAACATACACTAAGAATCTCCCCTTGCCTTGCCTCCTACCACTGCCAACACACATTCGCAAGCTCACTCTCACTCTCGGCACACACCAGCTCACAAAGTGAAAACATACAGCCATTTCTCCCACACCAGAGCTCGAAGGGCTTAGAGCTCCTGCTGTTTCTAACCTTCCCTTGCCAGTGCTTTCACAGCCAAACATACACTAAGAATCTCCCCTTGCCTTGCCTCCTACCACTGCCAACACCATTCGCAAGCTCACTCTCACTCTCGGCACAGACCAGCTCACAAAGTTAAAACATACAGCCATGTTTCCCTCTTAATATTTCTAAGGGCTTAATGCTCTTGCTGGTCCTCACCTTCCCTTGCCAGCACTTTCACACCCAGACAGACACTGCGGATGTACTTTTGCCTTGCCTCCCAGCACTCTCAATACACATTCGCAAGCTCACTCTCACTCTTCGCACAGACCAGCTCACAAAGTGCAAACATGCAGCCATTTCTCCCACACCATAGCTCTAAGGCCTAAGCGCTGGTGCTGTATTCAACTGCCCTTCCCACCGCACTCACAGCCAGACACCCCCCGGGCATCTCCCCTTGCCTTGCCTCCCACCACTCCCAAGACACATTCTCAAGCTCACTCTCACTCTCGGCACACACCAGTTCACAAAGTTAAAACATACAGCCATTTCTCCCACACCAGAGCTCGAAGGGCTTAGAGCTCTTGCTGATTCTGACCTTCCCTTGCCAGTGCTTTCACAGCCAAACATACACTAAGAATCTCCCCTTGCCTTGCCTCCTACCACTCCCAAGACACATTCTCAAGCTCACTCTCACACTCTCGGCACAGACCAGCTCACAAAGTTAAAACATACAGCCATGTTTCCCTCTTAATATTTCTAAGGGCTTAATGCTCTTGCGGGTCCTACCTTCCCTTGCCAGCAGTTTCACACCCAGACAGACACTGCGGATGTACTTTTGCCTTGCCTTCCAGCACTCTCAATACACATTCGCAAGCTCACTCTCATTCTTCGCACAGACCAGCTCACAAAGTGCAAACATGCAGCCATTTCTCCCACACCATAGCTCTAAGGCCTAAGAGCTGGTGCTGTATTCAACTGCCCTTCCCACCGCACTAAAAGCCAGACACCCCCCGGGAATCTCCCCTTGCCTTGCCTCCCACCACTTTCAATACACATTCTCAAGCTCACTCTCACTCTCGGCACAGACCCAGCATCACAAAGTTAAAACATACAGCCATTTCTCCCACACCACAGCTCTAAGCGCTTAGAGCTCTTGCTGATTCTGACCTTCCCTTGCCAGTGCTTTCACAGCCAAACATATACTAAGAATCTCCCCATGCCTTGCCTCCTACCACTCCCAAGACACATTCTCAAGCTCACTCTCACTCTCGGCACAGACCAGCTCCCAGTGTTAAAACATACAGCCATTTCTCTCTCACCAGAGCTCTAAGCGCTTAGAGCTCTTGCTGTTTCTGACCTTCCCTTGCCAGTGCTTTCACAGCCAAACATACACTAAGAATCTCCCCTTGCCTTGCCTCCTAGCCCTGCCAAGACACATTCGCAAGCTCACTCTCACTCTCGGCACACACCAGCTCACAAAGTTAAAACATACAGCCATTTCTCCCACACCACAGCTCTAAGGGCTTAGAGCTCTTGCTGTTTCTGACCTTCCCTTGCCAGTGCTTTCACAGCCAAACATACACTAAGAATCTCCCCTTGCCTTGCCTCCTACCACTGCCAAGACACATTCGCAAGCTCACTCTCACTCTCGGCACACACCAGCTCACAAAGTTAAAACATACAGCCATTTCTCCCACACCAGAGCTCGAAGGGCTTAGAGCTCTTGCTGTTTCTGACCTTCCCTTGCCAGTGCTTTCACAGCCAAACATACACTAAGAAACTCCCCTTGCCTTGCCTCCTACCACTGCCAGCACCATTCGCAAGCTCACTCTCACTCTCGGCACAGACCAGCTCACAAAGTTAAAACATACAGCCATGTTTCCCTCTTAATATTTCTAAGGGCTTAATGCTCTGGCTGGTCCTCACCTTCCCTTGCCAGCACTTTCACACCAGACAGACACTGCGGATGTACTTTTGCCTTGCCTCCCAGCACTCTCAATACACATTCGCAAGCTCACTCTCACTCTTCGCACAGACCAGCTCACAAAGTGCAAACATGCAGCCATTTCTCCCACACCATAGCTCTAAGGCCTAAGAGCTGGTGCTGTATTCAACTGCCCTTCCCACCGCACTCACAGCCAGACACCCCCGGGCATCTCCCCTTGCCTTGCCTCCCACCACTCCCAAGACACATTCTCAAGCTCACTCTCACTCTCGGCACACACCAGCTCACAAAGTTAAAACATACAGCCATTTCTCCCACACCAGAGCTCGAAGGGCTTAGAGCTCTTGCTGATTCTGACCTTCCCTTGCCAGTGCTTTCACAGCCAAACATACACTAAGAATCTCCCCTTGCCTTGCCTCCTACCACTGCCAAGACACATTCTCAAGCTCACTCTCACTCTCGGCACAGACCAGCTCACAAAGTTAAAACATACAGCCATGTTTCCCTCTTAATATTTCTAAGGGCTTAATGCTCTTGCGGGTCCTACCTTCCCTTGCCAGCAGTTTCACACCCAGACAGACACTGCGGATGTACTTTTGCCTTGCCTTCCAGCACTCTCAATACACATTCGCAAGCTCACTCTCATTCTTCGCACAGACCAGCTCACAAAGTGCAAACATGCAGCCATTTCTCCCACACCATAGCTCTAAGGCCTAAGAGCTGGTGCTGTATTCAACTGCCCTTCCCACCGCACTAAAGCCAGACACCCCCCGGGAATCTCCCCTTGCCTTGCCTCCCACCACTTTCAATACACATTCTCAAGCTCACTCTCACTCTCGGCACAGACCAGCTCACAAAGTTAAAACATACAGCCATTTCTCCCACACCACAGCTCTAAGCGCTTAGAGCTCTTGCTGATTCTGACCTTCCTTGCCAGTGCTTTCACAGCCAAACATATACTAAGAATCTCCCCCATGCCTTGCCTCCTACCAGACACATTCTCAAGCTCACTCTCACTCTCGGCACAGACCAGCTCCCAGTGTTAAAACATACAGCCATTTCTCTCTCACCAGAGCTCTAAGCGCTTAGAGCTCTTGCTGTTTCTGACCTTCCCTTGCCAGTGCTTTCACAGCCAAACATACACTAAGAATCTCCCCTTGCCTTGCCTCCTAGCCCTGCCAAGACACATTC